>NC_091754.1:48231904-48504404 GCF_043380555.1 Nothobranchius furzeri | reverse complement strand
AGGGGACAGCCTAACTGAGGGTGGCAACTGGTTCCAGAGTAACAGTGCTAGGACTGAGAAAGCCCGGTCCCCACGGGTACGACACCTAGACCGAGGGACAGCGAGCAGGCCTAGGTCAGAGGAGCGCAGAGCGCGTGATGGGGAGTGTCTGTTCAGGAGTGTGGCCAGATAGGGGGGAGCACCACCCTGGAAGAAATGATAAACAAAGACGAGTATTTTGAACTGTGAGCGATAGCAAATCGGAAGCCAGTGCAGGGAGGCCAGAACTGGGCTGATGTGGTCCCGTTTCCTGGTCCCAGTCAGGAACCTGGCAGCGCTGTTCTGCACAACCTGTAGGCGACGCAGTGTTGACTGACACAACCCTGCATATAGAGAGCTGCAGTAGTCAAGCCGAGAAATTACAAAGGCATGCAGTACCCGCTCCAGGTGGACTCTCGACAGCATATGCTTGATTTTAGCAAGGCGTCTCAGGTGAAAGAAACTGGACCAGATCACAGAATTGATGTGAGCATCAAATTTAAGTCCTACATCAAGTTTCACCCCCAAACTGGTAACAACTGGTTTTGAGTATGGAGAAAGAGGGCCAAGATCAGCATAACGATCGACATTCCTGCTGTTGGGGTGAAAAACAATGAGCTCTGTCTTTTCCTCATTCAGTTGTAGATAGTTGGACATTAGCCAAGACTTCACCTCATTAACACAGGAGACAAAGGACTGAATAGAGTGACCTTTCTCCTGACACAATGGAGAGTAAATCTGGCAATCGTCAGCATACAGATGGAATGATAGGCCATGTTTACGAAAGATTGACCCCAGAGGTAGCAGATAAATGGCAAACAAAAGTGGACCAAGGATCGACCCCTGCGGGACCCCCCACCGGAGCCCCTCCCAAGAAGAAAAAACATCAACCAGTTTAACACAGAATGTCCTGTTTTGGAGATACGATCTAAACCAGTCCAGAGTTGACCCTTTGATCCCAACCCATCGTTCCAAGCGATCGAGTAGAATCGCGTGGTCAACTGTGTCGAAGGCTGCTGTCAGATCTAATAACAGAAGCAGCACAGATGTTCCCTGATCTAGTGATAGATAGATGCCATTTAGGACCCTCAGTAGAGCAGACTCTGTGCTATGGCCAGACCTGAACCCTGATTGGAAAACCTCAAACAGATCAGAGTCATCTAAATGTGAGACCAGCTGCTGATAAACGACTTTCTCAAGCAGTTTAGATGTAAAGGGCAGGGTAGAGATAGGCCTGTAATTTTCTATCACAGAGACATCAGCACCAGGTTTCTTCAGGGTCGGCCGAATAACTGCTGCTTTCAAAGCAGCTGGGACAACACCTGTGCTGAGGCTCCCATTGATAATCTGACCAAGTGATGGGCCAAGGCACGGAAAGGCAGCCTTCCAGAGACGAGGCGGCAGAACGTCAAGTGGAGAGCCAGATGGCTTCTGCCTCGCAACTAGCTTACTCAGCTCAGAGTATGAAACAGTATTGAGGGAGCTCAGGGTGGGTGGTGATGGAGGAACTGGAACAGGGTCAACAGAGTTACCAGAAATAGCTGCTCTAATGCCCGACACTTTATCAACAAAGAATTTGTGAAAAGCTTCAGAGTTTCCAGCAGCTGTAGGAGACATGGAGCTAGGCTCCTGATACAACAGAACAGAGTTTAGTGTTTTGAAGAGAATCTTAGGATTATTGGAGTTTGTCTCAATGATGTCTGCAAAATAGGCCATTCTGGCAGCCCTCACTGCATCCTGATAAGCAACTAGAGATGCTCTGAACAACTCACGCGAGACCTGTAGGCCATCCTTTTTCCACTTTCTCTCAGAGGATCTACACGCCCGCCTGCAAGCCCGTGTGACATCAGAGAGCCAAGGCTCCCTCCTAGGCCTAGACTTGCAAAGCTTGAGAGGGGCAACCACGTCCAGGACCTGATTACAAAGTACATCAAAGTGTTGTGAATAGTGATCAACGTTAGATGGATCAGGGTTAAAGGTCTTTAACCTTACAGACATACAGTCCACAAACTTTGAAATAGTTTCTGCATCCAGGGCTCTGAACCTAGTAGCTGGAGCTTCACACACAGGGACAGGACATGGCAACGTAACATCACAGAGTATTGGAGAGTGGTCAGAGAACACAGGAGGCAAAGTCACAAGGTTCATGATGGGTAGACCATAAGAGATAACCAGGTCCAGGGTGTGACCCCTGGTATGAGTTGGGGATGATACCCATTGAGTTAGATTGAATGACTCTAGCAAATTAAGAAAACCTTTAGCAAGCACATTATCAGGACAGCAGATATGGATGTTAAAATCACCAAAAAATAGGACATAATCATATTTTAGGATGCAGTCTGCCACAAGATCACAGAAATCATTAAGGAAGTTAGAGTCAGTCTTTGGAGGCCGATAAATCAGCACAACGAGCAGGCGGGGGGAGATGCACAGTTCAAATAAGCACAGTTCAAAGGAAGAAAATGACATGGTGGGTGTAAGCTGTTTACAAGGAAAGCTGGATTTAAAAACAACAACCAGCCCTCCACCTCTGCCCCGTGATCTGGGGATATTAAAACACGAGCAGCCAGGTGGTATGAGCTCGAGTAGGGAACTTGTGTCACCAAACGGGATCCAGGACTCACAGATGCAGAGAAAACCCAGGTCATGCTGAATAAAAAAGTCACGAAGAATAAAAGTTTTGTTCAGCACAGACCTGGCATTGACCAAACCAAACCGGGTCTGCAGCGGGGCTGCAGCACAGAGATCGCGCACGGACCCAGTCCCCTCTAACTCTGTGCCCGTAACCGAGCGCAGATTCTCCCAGCAAACCCCAGTCTGGCGTGATCTTCGAGCCGATCGGCCGTGGCGCGGTGCCGATACACCATCAGAGCCGGCCGAGTTCCCTGGGAAGGGCGCCGAGTAATCCAGGAGACATCTCGGAACCATCGGGTCAGAAGCTGGGCCGGATCGGGCCAGCCGCTTGTTCAGGGATCCAGGCCGACGTCTCACGCGCCGGCTACCTCTCTTTCCTCGTCTTCTCCGATGCTTCCTTCTCGAGCTGGGGCGGACAGAGGGCCGACGCATCACGGCTTGGGTGGAGAGAGCACACGGGCAGTTCAACCAGCAGCATCGTCCGTGAGGTTCATAGCTCGCACAGCCCGGTTCCCAGCGCGCGCTGCCGGCTACATCAACGGAAGGACGAAGCCTCAGCAGCGCAGCTCGATCATATGTCAGCAGAGGATCCACACCATTCAAAAAAGGGATCAGCGACAAGAAAAGTGCATAAAAGCCAATAAAACGCCAATAAAAACCGATAAAATGCAAGGCATCAGTGCGTAAAGAGGACGAGCAGCTCGCAGCGTGACCGTGCGCAAGTGCCATCTTACTCCAACTGAGATGCAGACAAAGGACACATGAGGGCGCTATGAAACACAAAAGGAGAACCTGGAGTGGGACCTGGAGGGGCTGGGGAACAAAGGGACACAGAACATGACAGGTCCTGACTAAGGCCTTGTCCACACGTAGCCGGGGATCTGCCAAAACGTAGATATTTTTCTACGTTTTGGCCTGTCATCCACACGAAAACGGAGTTTTTTCACACGAAAACGGATCTTTTTAAAAACTCCGGTCAAAGTGAAGATCTGTGTTTTCTCCGTTTTGGGTGTCTGCGTGTGGACAGACAAAACCGGAGTTTTAAGGTCCGCAACGTCACTTTCCGCGACAAAAAAATGCTGACATCACATGTGCGACCTGTGTTTACACTAGCCGACAGCATGGATGCCTTCAGAGCTACGCTCGCTTTATCAATTGTCCAAGCGCTTTTTGCTTGTTTGTTTTTGCAAGCGGAATTACTGCTCCTTGCGGAAGACCACAGACGAAGGACGAGGTTAAGAACGGGGGAAGTACTGCCGCCTACAGGTCTGGCATGTCCTTAACAACATATTTATCCGGGTACGTGTCGACAGTATTTTTTTTAAATGAGGTGGTGTGGATGCAAGTTTTTGGAGGGGTGGATATTCGTTTTTTTTTTAAACGGCTACGTGTGGACTAGGCCTGAGATCTAGTATCTTTACACCTGCGGCTCTGTTTTCCTCTGGGATCTGAGAAAGAACAGAGCGATCACTACATACCCACTTATTGAGCATAAGTCCCCCTTTTGCACACACTTCTGTGAGTTGCTGATAAAGGATGATGGCCTACTCAACAGAGTGAACAGATTTAAGACAGTCATCTACATAGAAACTCTGTCTGATTGTGTTTATAACCTCCTCTGGATAGAGAGGTTGGTTGTCATCAGCAGTTTTCAATAATGCATAAGTTGCACAGCTGGGGGAAGATGCTGCACCAAAAATGTGGACCAACATTCTATGTTCTGCCAGATCTTTTGTCAGATCACCATCAGGCCACCAGAGAAACCGTAAATAATTTACATGTTCCTTAGCTAGTCTCACTTAGTGGAACATCCCTTTTATGTCTGTCATAAGGGCTATTGGACCTTTTCTAAAGCGAATAAGCATGCCTATTAAGTTGCTAATCAAATCTGGTCCTTGTCATGATGTGGAGTGGGTGGCGGCGGACCATGTGTAGTGGAGCTGACCAGGAGGCAGGAATGCAGGCTCAGATAACGTAAAAAAAGGATTTAGCTTGTCCAAAATGCTGCAGCTAGAGTTCTGATGAGAGGCTGCAGCGGTGGTACCCTGATGAGGCTGCAGCGGCGGGATCCTGTAGAGGCAGCAGCGGCGGGACCCTGTAGAGGCAGCAGCGGCGGGACCCTGTAGAGGCTGCAGCGGCGGGACCCTGTAGAGGCTGCAGCGTGGGAGGTCTGCAGGCGAAGACCCTGCAGGGGGAGACCCTGCAGGTGTAGGGCCTGCAGGCATGGACCAGGAAGTTGGTGTACTGAGGTAGGGGCGCGAGGAAACCAGGAACGGCGGCAGGTACTCAACAACGGTCTGAGCAGGTGCACATCACGATCCGCTGGGTCACAGGCGGAGGCTTGGGTGAAGGTAAGCAGAGAAGGAGTGGGGAGACCGGCCCTACCACCCCGGAGAAAGTTTGGCGTGCGTAGGGGGCATAACTCCATCAAAAACTCCAGGATCTGCAGCTTCCTTGGAAAAAAAGGACAGGGCAAAAAAGCAGGAGAGGAGTATGGGTTCGACCACCCCTAGAGCAAGTAGGATGCGCCGAAACCCCCTCAATGGGTTCGACCACCCCGAAAACAGGTAGGATGCGCCGAAACCCCTCGAGTCAAAATCTCCTTCAGCTAAGAGGAGAAAAAGTTAAAAAATGAATCCTCCAGGGAGATGTTACAGAGCTCACCACAGGTACAGATTGGTCGGATCATTGTTGTTTGTCGTGTTGTTCTTGTTGTTTCCTGCCGTATCATCTACCATTAAATACATTTTATTTTATCTAAGCCTGCATTTCTGCCTCCTGGTCAGTTCCACCACACATGGTCCAGTGCCACCCACTCCACATCATGACAGTCCTTGCAATAGCTCCTTATTCAGGGATGTTCCAGCAAATGTTGAGGCACAATCATACACAACACGCAGTGTTTTCTTGCGGGGGTGGTAGATCCCATGATGAGGTATACACCACACTTTTCCCTCTTCATGTTCTAACTGGTCTTGTGGTATGATTTCTGAATGTCCCTCCACATTAACATTATGCATAAACTCTTTGTACTCCTCAAAGAATAAAGGATCCTTCTGGAACCGTCTTTGCAGATATTGCGCCCTCTGCTGTGCTACCCGCTTGTCGTCAGGCATTTTTACTTCAGATTTTCGAAAAGGTAATTTTAAGTAATAATGGCCATCTCTTAGCACAGCTGACTTTGACATTATGTCCATGAACTGCTTGTCTTCTACCAACATTTCTGCACGCTCATCACACTGGTGCTCCACAAAATCTTGATTGTACTGTTTAACCAGCATTTCTTCCAGATTACTAATAGAGGTACGATTTACCTGAATAGAACCAGTTTCATGCTCCATCTTTCCATAAACAATGTTGAGTGGACCATTAACAACCCAACCAAAGCGAGTTAGCATAGCGTAAGGCCCAATACCTTCACTGTTAACTATTTTCCAAGGTTCCAAAGCTTTGGGTGAATTTACACCAATAAGCAGCCCAATGCCAGCATTTATTGGTGTCAACTCAACATCCTTTAAGTGAGACCTCTTAAGTCCTCCTCTTTAGGGATATTTTCTTTGGTGACAGGAATGGATCTTTGAGTATACACATCAGGCAACCTTAAATACTCATTTTCTTTTAAATCAGCTACTTCCAGACCAGAGAGTTTATAGCTTCTAACAGGTCTTTCCTGACCCATGGTTTTTAACAAGATTTCAACTTTCTTTCCGGTGCATTTAACTGCATCATTAAAGCTTCAGTACAAAATGTTGCAGAGCTGCCCGGGTCAAGAAAGGCATAAGTCTCAACAACCTTTGTACCATTTTCCAACTTTACTTTGACCGCAACCACTGACAAAGCACATTCATTAGGACCAGCCCCAGTATGGTTACCCAGGTTCAAAGATCCAAGAGCATTTGAAACTGATGATTCTTTACTTTCAGTCTTAAATGCTAGCCACTGTTCTTTAGATTCTATGTGCAGAACAGTTGGATGGGTTTTATTACAGATGTGACATTTCAGACGCTCTGGACATTGTTTACTCATATGACCCTTCTGTAAACAACCAAAGCACAAACTACTCTTAAGGAATTCCACCTTTTCTTTGTTTACTTTCTGCTTGAATAAATAACATTTTTCAATAGAATGACTGCTGTTACAAAACAGGCACAAACTTTATCTTTATGGTTTAACCAAATCGGTTCCAAATTCTGTTTGTTACTGTTCTGTTCTGAAACTACAGCAACAGAAGTAGCAAAGCTGCTGCTTTTAGTTTTAAAAGGTGCTTTTGATGGTTTTGCACTCATTTTTTCTTTTGAGTTTTGACTTTCTCCAAAAACTGGGTCTAATGCAGCTTTTGTTTGCTTTTCAAGAAAATCAAGAAAATCTTTGAAGCTTGCTCTGCGATTGCACTTTTCTGCGATGTCAACAACTATTATCCGCCACTTATCTCGAAGTCTGAAAGGCAGCTTTGAAACAAGAATCCTCATATCGGTTGAGTTTTGTAGCTCATCGATAAACCCAGCTTCATTCATTATGTTGAAGCAGCTTCTTAAAAACAATGTGTACGCTCTTAATGCTGTAGCATCATCGGACTTTATAACGGTCCAATTTAGAGCTTTGTCCACAAAAGCACAAGTTATTTTTGCACTGTTACCAAAGTTCCACTCAAGCTGCTTTTTTGCTTCGACATAAGTGGTTTGTGGACTCTTGTGCATGCAACTTTTCACCAGTATTCGGGGCTGTCCTGTGGTATACTGCTCTAAGTAATAAAGTCTATCCTGCATGTCATCTGTTTTAGCTTCTATTCCTTGCTCAAAAGCTTTAAGAAAAGTTCTAAAATGCAAAGGATCACCACTAAAAACAGGAATCTCTATAGATGGAAGCAGTGAGTCTTTGTTGTGTTACAAGCATCTCAGTTATCTCATTTTGCTTTTTCATAATGTCTGTTAAAGCACTGCAGTGAACGTCAGCCTGAGAAGAAATTTGCTTTGGACTTTCCCCTTCAGGTTTAACATGGGCAAGTGCTGGTGTCTCTAGAGGTATTGGCAAAGGTGATTGAGCCAAAGGTGTTTTTCGAGTTCTTTGAGCCTTTTGAGCTGTTGCAGCAGCAGGTATGAACTCAGTAGATGTATCAGAGCAAGCTGTACCCTTGCTTTCTGATTCGGCTTTAGCTTTGGAATCCTGGCTCTGCTGATCCTGTAAAGAGGAATAAATTTGCATTCTTGCATCAGCGGTGCGTAACTTTGTTCTTAAAGCCAGCGCTTCTTTACGTGCTTTTAACTGAACTTCTTCTAGTTCAAGCACATGTTTTTATTTCAATGCGTCCGCCTCTGCCTTCAGAGCGCCTCTTTCCAGCTCCGCTTCCATTAGCGCCATCGAAGCTCCACGGGAGCTTTTACTCTTTGCACTAGAAGCTTTACTAACAACACTGGGTGCTATATTGGAGTTCTTGCTGCACGGTTTTGCTGCACTAGAATCCAGCTTCTCAGAACGCTTGCTGGTCGCAATTTGCGAGACACTGTCCTCCGGTCCAGTGTCAATAGCAGGAGACGCCCCTGGCTGCAGATCAGGCTCTGAATTAATCCAAGCATCAATTTCCTCAATAAATTCTTTAAAACTGATCAGTTTAGGTTCAAACCAATCCCCATGATCAGTTTCTTTTTCATCATCGTTCAGCAGCCTTTGAACAGCATTTTGTAAATCCACAAACTCTTCCAAATAATTGTTAAATGTTTTCATATGTTCATCTATGGATGTCTTTGATTCTCCAGCATCAATGAGAGCATGAATGCCACTTCTTTTTCTTGTCAGAACTCCAAGTTTTGGTCTGCGTCTTTTAATTAAACTAAAAAGCTCTCGTTCATTTTGAATTTCGTCCTCTTGAACATCCATTTCTAAGAAAGTTTCTTTCATCAGGTTCAACAGTTCATAGTCCAGCACAAATGCTTCAGCTCTGCTCATTTACTCACAGACTTTGTGCGTCATCCTCTCCCAGTCCATTCTGTGGAGCTCAAGCCATCAAAGTTCTTCCAAACTTCCAACTTTTTCTGTCTTCCAAGACGACAGCAACTTCAAATGATTTTTTTACTTAAGTGTCACGGCCTTTATACTTCTAAAAAATACGATTTCCAACTAAAGGCCGTTGGTGAAAACAGGTGATTTCCTTTAAGCACGCACTTTAGACTTGATTTCTTGCAAATTTTATAAACGGTTTATTCTTCCAAAAAATAGTTCAAAATGCATTCAAAATGAACCTTAAATTAAATTATCAGGTCTAAAAAAAGATCAAAAAATAATTTAACAAAATCTTCCCATTTTCCCTGACACACAAAACATTCTTTCACACGCCTCCCCATGTGCTACTAATCAGCTTAATGACTAAGGCGTGTCCAAAAAATTCACAACTACATCAATTTGCCAAAAAATAAAAATTAACAAATTTTAATTGCAAACAACTTATTATAAAGGGAATAATAAAAGAAGAAAGTCCAAAAAGAAAATTATAACTAACAGATTTATGTTACTTTACTGAAATGGCCACCACAATATCTGTAAATGGTGTTAAATTATGGAATAACCTTAAAAGGGAAATTGAAAAAACTCTGTAATTTAATATATTCAAAAAATGTACCAAACTGAGTATACTAAATAATTATAAAAATGTAAATTAAATCAATGATCATGATCGCACTGGAATTTAGAACAGGAAAAACTTTAAAATGAATCTGTACGTGTGTCTGACAAATGGAAATTGTATACAAACTGATTATTTCTTCTGGAAAAGGGGGCAGTAATTATAAGATGTTTTTCTTCATTCTGCTCCTTTTTGTTCAAATTAGATTTTTTGGTTATGTATAACTTATTGTTTATATGTTTTATTTGTTTTTAGTTTGAATGAAATAAAAAAATGGTTTTTAAAATGATGAAACGGTCATTATCTCGCCAAAAACCCAACAATTAGACATGGATTAAAGTGGTTTAAAGGATTAGAAGTATCACCGTACCTTCTATCTTGAGGAAAGTTGAGTCAAAATGTTCACTTGTGGGACTTCCAGAAGCCTCCAGATATGATCACATCACCATCAGGTTGTCCAAAATACACCAAAAGTCCAGTTCAGTCATGCGTTTCCATTTTAGTCCATTTTAGACTTGAGATTGTTTCCTTTTAAAGTAATGAAGCTCTCTTGAAATAAAAAAAATGCCCTGATCCTTTAACTGAAGTTTGCTAGAGGTACAAAATCCACCCTCTTGCTTTCATATTGAACAAAAGTCAGTCTTCCAAAGATGTGTTCCGTTCCCACCTGTCAGCTGAACGAGAAACGACCCAAACAGTCGAAAGTGTAGAGATGAAACCAAACTAAAAGGAACGAAAAGTTGATGCTGAACTGAGTCTGAGAGGAGCTGCAGACCTGAGCATCCTGCGTCCTCGCAGCCAGGATGTTGAAGAAAAAGTCAGCCTCTCTGCTTCCTTTTATACTCCCTCTTTTTCTCTCCCCTGCTGGCTCACTTTGGCTTTTACCCTGGCTTCAGTGTGAGGGAGTGTGTGTGTGTGGCGAGAGCCTGCTTTCAGAGCAGCAGGAATATATTATAACCCAAACAAAAGGAGCCGGCTTATTGTTTATGAATTACCAGCCTTCTAAAGCCAACAAAGGCCCATATTTTCATAGAAAACTCCATTTTCATTTCTGCTCCATTTGATTACCCGAGCAAAGAAAATAGAAAGGCCTCTCCGGTTGCAGCGTCCCAAAGGAATTCATTCCTTCTTCGTTCTCTCATTCAGCTCCACTGAAAAGCTTTTTTTATTGCCTTCTTTTCAGCACCGACATCAAAAGGGGCTTTTAGGAGTAAACCAATGACAAAAAATTATTGCTCGGCTATTTTGTACAATAACCGGGGCCAAGGGAAAGAGAGGAGTCCTGTGTCGTCTTTGTCATCGTTCTTTCTTTCCCTTTTTTTCTGCACCTTTCTGCTGCTGGAGAAGAAAATTGCAGAGGCTGAAAAACGAGTGGCGAAGCTTTGAAGAGGAGGAACGCACAATGCCACAATACAAGTCAAATCTAAATTATCACTAGCGACTGAACACTGAAGAGACAAAAGGTACAGAGCAGCTCAAAAGAGCTATGAATGTGTGCATGTGTGCACCATGGCAGTGCCCATTACAAAGCAGATACCTATCGGTTTCATGGCCGTAAACAAAACAAGTCCAGAGGCATGCCGCCATTTCATTTACAGGAGTGGTTGTTGGTTGTACAATCTTTAGTTTACATGTTTCTAGCTGTGTTTAGAGACAAAGACAAACATTAAATGATGGTATTTTGATTTGCCAGTAGCTGAAAGTTTGTCTTGTCATTTTACAGATGCCAAAGCTAACACAAAGATGCAGCTGTTTGGCCTACAAGTAAGAAGAATTTACAATAACGCTCCTGTCTAACCCACGTCTTTCCACCAGAAGCGAAAGCAGCGAGTACCAAAATAGAGGCCTATTACATGCGGGTTCCCTTCCAACCGTCAGCATTTCTGACACGAAACGGGAGCGAAAGTGTTTCAAACAGCGGATCCCATGAGTTCCCAAAATCACGGGAGAGTTGCAACGCCACACGTGATTTCAGAGGTCCACTGAAGTTCAAATCCAATCCAATCCAATTTTATTTATAAAGCGCATTCACAAGGCATTACAATCAAACAAGGCACTGTACACTAAAAATGTTAGTTAATTAAACAGGCAGTATACAAACATGTCGAACACAGATAAAAGATAAAAAGGAAATACAACAAAATTCCCAAAAACTAACAGCTAAAACTCAATAAGACACAGGGAGAATAAAAATTAGAAAAACATTTTTAAAAGAACCTCAATAGTACGGAAGTTGATATTATAAAGTCCATTTTTAAACAACGCAGATGTAAGTGAGGTTCATAATTATGTTGTATAATAAGCTAGGTTGAAGTAGTGAGTTTTCAAGTGTGATTTAAAAATGCTAGCTGTTGGTGCTTGCCTCACTAGCAGTGGTAATGTGTTCCACAGCTTTGGTGCACAGACAGAGAAAGCCCTTTCTCCATGGCTTTTTAAACGTGCATTCAGAACAGCTAGGAGGAGCTTATCTTCAGACCTGAGAGCACGCGGCGGGTTGTAGTAATGGACAAGTTCACACAGATATGGAGGAGCTTGATGGTTCAAGGATTTGTGAGTGAGAAGCATAATTTTGAAATTTATCCTGAACTGCACGGGCAACCAGTGGAGAGATTTCAGAATTGGAGAAATGTGTTGTCTTCTGTCAGCTCCAGTCAGCAACCTAGCTGCTGAATTCTGGACCAGCTGAAGTCTAGAAAGAGCTGCTTTACTGATGCCATATAAGCAGGAGTTAGAGTAATCCAGCCTTGAGGTGATGAAAGTGTGGACCACGGATTTCAGAAGACGGACACTCAGGATGTGCTTTAGTTTCGAGATGCGTCTTAGTTGGAAAAAACATGATTTAACTGTGTTAAATTGGTTAACACAGGTTAACACAGGTTAAAGTTAAGTTGGTGCACTTGGAGAAAGTGCACAGGAAGGCTTCGAGTGTGGGGTACACAAGTGTGCAAATAATTGCCGACTTGAGACAGGGAGCATTGCATAATCAATCACAATGCAAGTCAGGACGCTGGTCGCTGTGATACTTAAAAAAATACTTTATTAACAACTTTCAAACAAACAACCAAAGTTTTGTGAAATAAATTCACATTCACTGCTGCTTTGTCTCAGTTTCAGACCTAAAAATGAGCTAAAATTTGCTTAAACTAGCTACTTTCATTAGAAAATACATATTTTCAGAAAAGACACTTGAGCCTTTTTTCCCGCAGCAATGGATTGTGAGTAATACACTTCACCCAAGTCCGCATTGATGGATCAAGGGTGCAAAGGGGGTGTGATCAATTTCCGCACTTGGGAATCGGGACAACCTATGTACTCGCACTCCTGCTCGGAACTGCACAACTGGAGGGCGCAAAGGTGGAAGAGTGAGTATTGGAATTGGAACAAAGACTGCGGAATGCATCCAAAAATGGTCTGTGCTTTATTTTCTTTTATGTTTACATCAATTACGGGTTTCACAGGAAGAGACATACTGCAGGCTACTTTTACTTTGAAAGTTTCTGGATGTTTTACACTGCCTTCATGTTTGACTTCCTGCCTGGCTCGACCGGAACTGCAGAGTTTGACATGTTTTGGAAGTGTACAGCATAAAAACAGACTTGAAATGTGATAGCATCATTTCACTTTTGAGACGCGTTCAGAATGTTACTATTAGCTGCCGCTGTACAGGACCCTGTCCACTATAATGGTGGCTAATTGCAGTGAGGTACATTTCATGGCCGTTTCTCGACGCTCTCACTTCCAGTGAAAAGAAGGGATCAGTCTTACAATCATGTTCACGTGAGACGCAGGCAGAAATATGAATTTTTCAAATTCAGTGTTTTACATTTAATAACATTAAACAAAATATCAATCAATATACATTTGAACAGATCACAGGTCCAGCTAAAGAACTTATTGATAAGAATGAGATCTTGTGATCAAATTTGGGTACTGCAGCCCATGAATCCAATCAATCCAATCAATATGGTTCCTAGCCCACCCACCGCCTTTGTGAGTTGTATGTCGATTGGCAGTTACATTTTGTGACATTTGGCAGCTTTGTGGTTATTTCACTTTAACATTCTTACAAATTGAACTTTTAGGGGTACCTGACACCAAAAGTACAAATACTTGTACTTGTTACCTTCCTTAAATAGAAATTTTGGGTATCTACAGTGAAGAACATAAGTATTTGAACACCTGCAATTTTGCAAGTTCTCCCACTTATAAATTATGGAGGGGTCTCATATTCAGCATTTAAAAAAAATCAAGAAATCACATTGTATGATTTTTAAATATTTTATTTGTATTTCACTGCTGCACACAAGTATTTGAACACCTGAGACCACCCGTGTTAATATTTGATACAGAAGCCTTTGTTTGCAATTACAGAGGTCGAAGGTTTTCTGTAGTTCTTGACCAGGTTGGCTCAGTCTGCAACATGTATTTTGGCCCACTCCTCCACACATATATCTAGATCTATCAGGTTTTGGGGCTGCCACTGAGAAACGTAGAATTTCAGCTCCCTCCAAAGATTTTCAACTGGACTTTGAGTAGGTCTGGAAACAGTGGTCCCAGCTCTCTTCATGGCATTGATCAGCTCCTTCCATGTAGTTCTGGGCTGATTCCTCACGTTTCTTATCAGTGATAACCCATGAGGTGAGATCTTGTATGGTATTGTGAAATTTATTTAAAAACCTATGCAATCCTCTGCAAATGTGTGTTTTCATCTACTAATAAAGAAAAGAGTGCTGTGGGAATGTGTGTCTAAATTAATATTTGAAAATAAAATAAAACAATCTTGAATATTCAGCTGAAGAGAATCTAGTTTTTAAGAAAAATAACAATGTTGAATGGTTACTGAGTAGAGATACTCTTTCATCTTTCTCTTTATCTGCTTTCTTTACTTTTTATCTTCTACCGGATGAATATTTGGCTCAAGACAAAAGGTGAACTAATCAATTATTCCTCTTGCAAAGCTCCAGTGCTGTTGTGAGAAGCATTGACATTTGAGCTTTCCAGAAGACATCTGCAAATTTATATGCCTTCCATTGTGTGAGGCAGCCAGCCTGTATCAAAGGCTGTAAAAGGCCTTGTCAATTTTGTAGGGACAACTCCACAAAGACTCCTTTCTTCTCTGTTGTTATGAGAATAATGCTTTTCACTGGTGTCCTGCCAAAACCTCTTGGCAATCTGGCCATGTGATGTTATTGATTGCATCGATAACAGACGTCTACCATGGAAACTATCAACCTGATTCACTGTGTAACATCACAAATGCATGTTTAGTGAGCAAATCCAACAAAAACACATTAGCCAAGCTAGAAAATATCCGTACGTAGGATTTACTCTTACTAATTAGTTACTAATTACTAATTAACTTGTTATCATAATCCAAAGATTATTTAAGCTAACAGATTTATCTAACAAAAAAGTGAAAAATTTCTGTCCTTTATACTGAACCCAGGCCTATTTTATTCCTGGGATTAAACCTGGATTAGCCCAGGGCTTGATTTGGGCAAAAACAAATCTGCCTGGGATAGTTGGGTCGAGACCGGCCCATTAGCTGTTTAAGTAAAAACAGTGACATCTTTGTTTACACCAGCTTTCCAACCTATGGAGCTAGGATTGGGACAATATTCAGCGTAACTTGTACCAAGTTTTGTAACTTTGAACATGTTTCATCACATGTAACTTTGGATTTGTAACTTGTAACTTTAGTTTTCTAACTTGTAATTCTCAATTCGTACTTGTATTTCTTGTTTTGTAACAGGGACATTTTTTTGTACATGTATTTTATATTTTGTAAAATCAAACTTTCATTTTGTACATTTACTACTCATTTTGTAACATCAAACATTCATTCAGAAACATGAAACTTTCGTTTTGTAATTAGTAGACTTCCAAATTGAAAAAAAATCAAGGTACAAGTTTGAAATCAAAACTCTCAAAGCACACATTTCATTCTACAGGAACAAACCTCAAATCTACAGTTACGGATCTTTTTGTCTCGATTCTAGCGTCAGTGGGAGGAACTTGGGTGGAACCAATGAGAGCACAAGTCTTAGCTACCAATCACGTTTCTCGAATAAGGTAATAATTTGAAACAGGAGCAAAACTTATATATCCACGGGTAGGGAATACTTCCAAAATATTATATTGATCTTTGTAATTGCACTTATCATGATTCAGTGTGGGAAAGAGCAGCAGGCAGGTCAGGTCCCAGCGAGCGAGGTATCCCAGCAGCCATGCCGGAACAAATGGACGTCCAGGTCCTACGAGCCGGAACACCCATCAGGAGGAGTAGAATCCAATGACGAATCATAGGTCCACCCCCAGGAAGCAAGGATCATCGGCGAAACTCAGAAGAGGAGAGAGAGCACAGCACAGGGCACTTCAATTTAGACACAACAAAATGGCATCTAATGCAAATCAACAAACAAAAAGAAAGCTAGCACTGTGAGTACCTGCATGTACCATGTCAAGGAAATTATGTGATTTAGCATTTAAGCGAAGAAATGGGAGCAATACACTACGTGTAATGGAAAAAGTGGTGCAAAAAGAATAAAATTAATAAAACCCTATACTGCATATGGGAGAAATCACTGCACTAAGTAAAAATGTAGTAAAAATGAAGGTGCAAAATTGGTTGTAGCCCATAATGGTAAATTAACAAAGTTAATCATAAAGTTTTCAAAACTTAATCACTGTAGTAAAGTTCTATAAAAAGATAGATATATGAGTGTCAAAGAGCACTAAAATGTAAATAAATGAAGTTAGTAATCAACTGTGAATGTACCCATAAGGAATTACTATTAGTGAAAGTAAAAAAAAATCTGGATAACAGTAATATGTGGACTAAACCCATCTACTGTTAACTACCTGATTACCTGACTTCAGGAACCCACAGCATGTTCTTCTCAAATCACCCAAGTCTGCACGTCATGTATAAACAGGAAAGACAATCATGCACGCACACAAACATAGACAAACTTGTGTAACTCGAGATAGAGAGCTATGGACGAGGGGCGAAATCACCCCCCTTTTGGGCCTGACCAGGCCCGGAGTGGCTAATCGGGAGGGTCTGGAGAATTCCCGGTGGGCCGCGCGATGTTTGGGCCGCATGGGCCGGTGCCCTCGTTTTTGTTTTTTATCATTTTATTTTTATTTTTTGGTGCCGGTGTTCAGTCATGGCACTGAGGCTGCCGGGCTGATCTCATACGCTCCTCCCGGCTGTCTCTACCTGCAGGCTGCAGCTTGTTTTTTTTTTCCCCGTATGCGCCTGTGCGCACCACGTGACCACGCAGTTGACGGAAAGATGGAAAGTAGAAAGAGCAAGGGTGGCGCGGAGAAGGCAAGAATTAAAAAGAGGAAAGCGCTGGAAACAGATGCAGCTAAATGTGCAAAAATGAGCACCTTTTTTCTCAAACAAGCTTGCGGTCTTTAACTTCAAATGAAGATAAAACGGGTAAGGCAAGTCAAGATGTTAAACTTTACCGGCTGCAAATCACAATTCAAGTTAATTAAGTATCTATAATAAATTATATGGCATCATGACCTGGGACGTAATTTTGGGGGGGGACGGGTGGGACATGTCCCCCCCACTTTTTCAAAAGGCAGTTTTGGTCCCCCGCACTTTTTTCTGTCCAAAAACAATGTTACGCTCCATTAAATGGATTTGGTTGAGCACTAGGACCGAAACGGAAACCGGTTTACTATTAGACCCGCCCAAAATCTAATCTATTGGCTCTGCTGATACTTGCTAACGTATTATTGGCTGTTGCTGCTGTCACTCAAGTTGTAAACAGTCAGAACGTGCTCACGTTGTTTTGCTAGTTTGGAGCCGCTAGGGAACACCGGTACTGAGTCACATCGTCAACTAGACGCTGTGTAATATCAGAGCTCAGCTCAGCTTCCATTACATAACATTTGAATAAGTGTTCATTTGTGAGTCTTTGGTAGTTATGCACAGCCAGGAGGCAGCATGTCAAGAAACGAAAGTGGATATAAGAGACTCCATTCAAAGTCAAAACGTAAGTTGGAACATGTGACACCGCTGCATTAAGCTCAGACTCACCTCCTCCTTCACAAACATACTCAAAACTAACTTTTACAAACTAATCTCCTCCACATAACTGACTCCTCAGACACAATTTATTCGTATTATTATAATTATTATGTTTTTATTATTACTATTATCATCATAATTATTATTACTAGTAGTAGTAGTAGTAGAAGTGTAACTTCAAAACTTTTATCATTTAACTTTATTGTAAACTTATCTATTGCAATGCATATTTTCACATTAAAAAGCTCTGAAAAATGAACAGTATCATCGTCAACAGATTTTTTTAAGCTTAATGTCAAAGATGTACACTTTTCATTAGATTTATCTTATTTTTTCCATTTATTTTTTGTGTGTTGAAATGCAACAACTGTTTAAACACTTTTAAGGGAAAAAACATATTTAATATGTTTTTATACACTCAAATTGGTAATGAATAATTTACACATTATATTAATAATAATTGTGAATCATACTAGAACCATCCTGTAAATATTTCTGTTTGTTCCATTCCAAAATCTCCCACTGTTTATAGTTCATGCATCTTTTTTTCAGGTGACTGACAGAGATGCAGGAGGAGAGACCGGTGAAGGTACAGCAGGAGAGGCTGTAGGAGATGGAGGACGAGAGCCTGGAGGAGATGGAGCAGAGGCTGGAGGCTCACAGGTGAGGTTGAAATAATGAAGATACGATAGACATAAAATTGATCATTGTGACAAATGTTAGGGTGATGATCATGTGTAAAACATTAGTTCAGCATGTCCTCTAACACAGCAAATGAAATAACGGCCAGATCTCAGGAGGGACCGTTTATGTATAAATACTTTTTATACTTTTGACTAGGCCTGGGAAAGTAACAAATTTTGCTGGATGATATTTTGTCCAAAAAAATTGTTGATGATAAACAATATCATTGTCAACATTATCTAGACCAAAATAACCACTAATATAATGTTAATATGTCATAATAATGCAAGTACACCCTTTAAAATGCAACAAATAAACCTTCATTTAACATTGAAATGTCCAGAACCAGAACTTCTAAATGAATAAAAAAACAAACAAAAATTAAATAAAAAAAAGAATCTCACTCCCTGTTAGAAAATGTTGCACCAAAAACAATAAAAAAAGACCCAAAACAATAAATACAATGGCCTATCCATTGTCAACAGCCAAAACTGCACTTCAATAATGATAATAAATATTAATGATAATAGAGTTGTACATTTTTTAACTTTGATATATATATATATATATATATATATATATATATATATATATATATATATATATATATTGAGGATGGAAAAATTATTGAGATGGGCATGTGACGTGTCAAAGGGTCTTTACATAACACCCCCACCCCAAATCCGCACAAGCCTGGTGTGTCCCCCCCACTTCTGAAATCAAAATTTCGTCCCTGATCATGACATAACGTTATGTAATATAATTAACAGTAAGATGTGACTGATGCCACCAAACTGTCTTGTAGCCCCTCAGAGTCAAACACAAGATCCAGTAGGCCTAATAAGCACCAGGCAGAAGCCCACAATTCCAGAGCGGGCATGTACAGGTAGGAATACTTATTGAGTCAGTGAACTGAATATTATTAAAATTGATATGATGAAAACTATCCTGGCTCTATATGAAAGTGTTCTAAAATGCTAGATGATTCAGCATTGATCAGAAAGCGTGTAAAAAAGGAAAATGAATGCTGAATTGTGACCATTTTCACACAATGTGATTTAGTGTCAGAAGAAGAGCCAGGAGCCAGCAGTGAGGGTATTGCTCCTGTTGGGATAGAAGGTGAGCCAACTCATTATAATAATTTTAATGTCCAAATAGTAGTGACCTGATGTATTTTTATTAGTAAATGCACAAAGCCCACAACAGATCGCTATTAGAATGAAAGTAAAATGAAATAAGCCTGCATATTTTGCCATAGAAAATATTTTAATTGGATACAAAAAATGTGTTTTCCATATCAAATGTGCTAAAGCTTTACAGATGATTATTTTAATTGTGTGCAGGTGAGTATAGGGAAACTGGAAAAAGTGTGAAAGGGAGTACTGAGTCATTTCATTTTAAAGGTTTGAAAATCTCAGAACAGCTGTTTGAACAGAATGTAGATTGTTATATTGTTAGAGAATGTGTTGTAAAGAACAATGTTGGAGATGTGCACTGATGTTCAAATAAACCTACATTGTAAAGCAACTCTTTCTTGCACTGAATTACAAGGCTTTACCTAGTAGTGTGCTTTTGTAGACTATACATATAAAGTTCTAACATGATTTTAATAATAATTCGTTAAGTGGGCCGGTCTGGGGTCTGAAACTCCAGGGCTGAAAATGTGTCCCACTCCGGCCCTGGGCCTGACCACTTCGGCAAAAGTTTCTTAGCCAGCTTCCCAGAGGTGTTCTTGGTGTTACCAGTTTTAGGAGCGAAAATGTAGAACCAAGCCTCATCGCCTATGTTGAGTTCAGAATGTGAGGCCTTCTGATCATAATAAGCCTTCCTGCCCTCAGCTGATTTCTCCAGATTTGTCTGTGCAAACGAGAATGCTGCAGGTAGATGGTTCTTCAGGTCCTGCAAATATTGTTCGCTCATGTACTGTAAGCCGGGTCGGCCTCGGACTGAACAGGCTGGTACAGCAGGTGAAGCGGCAAGGTCATTTGTCTACCCGTCATCATTTCAAATGGGGAGACACCAGTAGACTCATGAGGGGTGGCCCATATGGCGATAAGGACCAACGCAAGCTTCACATCCCAGTCTCGGTGATTAGAGGACACGTACTTCCTCAGCATGCCGACAACCGTCCGGTTCATCCTTGGAGGATTTTTACTGCTATTCTTTTCACTTTTTTCACTTCATAAGCATTTGTTATGATGCGTAACCATGGCAACAAGCTGGTTTACAATCGGGAGCAGCTGATTAACATTGGGAAGGCTGAAATAATACCTCAACTAAAGCCACAAATCCCAAATGAGCGTGGGTGCAGAGCAGGAGCAAAACGGAGACAGAAAGAGGAAATTCAAACCATCTCTTCCATCAATCATAATGGGCAATGTGAGATCACTGGCCAACAAGATGGATGAACTCCAAGCACTTTCAAGGACTCAGCCAGAGTATCAGCAGTGTAGTGTTATGTGTTTCAGTGAGATGTGGCTGCAGGACCATATCCCCGATTCCAGCGTCTCTCTGCCAGGATTCCTGACTGTACAAGCAGACAGAGATCTGAAGAGGAGCGGGAAAAGAAAAGGAGGTGGAGTGGCAGTGCTTGTCAACAACAGATGGTGCCATCCAGGTCATGTTTCAGTGAAATGTCTTCTCTGCAGCCCAGATGTTGAACCCTTGGCAGCAACTTGTCGCCCATATTATTTGCCAAGAGAGTTCACCAGTGTTGTCTTGGCAACCATTTATATTCCACCTTCAGCCATTGCTGAAAATGCATGTGATGCCATCAGTTCTGTTGTTGCTAAGCTACAAACCCAGCACCCCAATGCATTTGTGGCTATATCTGGTGATTTTAATCATGCCTCACTCTCTGCTACATTTCCAACTTTTCAACAGTTTGTCAGCTGCTCCACCAGAGAAAACAAGACATTGGATTTGTTATGCAAATGTAAAGAATGCATATATGTCCAAAACAAGACCTAGATCACAGTCTTGTTTTTCTCTGCTCAGAATACAAACCACAGAGGCAACCTGTGACAAGAAGAACTGTGAGAAAATGGTCACAGGACGCTGAAGAAGCCCTGCACAGTTGTTTTGAGACCACAGATTGGATGACTCTCTGCCAAGGACATGAAGAGGACATCAATGCCATGACTGGATGTGTCACTGATTATATAAACTTTTATGTGGACAACATCATACCCACCAGAACAGTGAGATGCTTCGCTAATAACAAACCCTGGATCACCAGTGAACTGAAGAATCTGCTAAATGAGAAAAAAGAGCCTACAAGGAGGGAGACAGGGAATTATTGAGGAGTATACAGAAGCAACTGAAGATCAAGATCAGAGACAGTAAGGAGGCATAGAGGAAGAAGCTGGAGAACAAACTACAGAGGAACAATATCATAGATGTCTGGTCAGGGATGAAGAAGATCACAGGCTTCAAGCAGAGGAAGGATTGCACAGATGGCAGCCTGGACACAGCCAATGAACTGAACAAGTTCTTCAATAGGTTCAGTTCAGGAAAAAACCCAGAATCCTCCTCGCCTGTCCCCAGCCAATCAGACATCCAATCCTCCTCTGATCCAACATTTTCCTGTCACACGCCAGCTCTTTTAACCACTAACACAGTCATGAACTCTTCTTCCATAGTAAATATGAAATCAACCTTATGGATCTGTGGGTACTGTTTAACCATAAGTTTGGAACTTTTTATTGCGGGGATTAGATAACAACCTCAAATTAATTCAGAGACAACAGAAGAGAGAGTCAAGTTTTAAAAGTTTAAAGATTTATTACTATACAAATTAAAACTAGACTAACTTTAACACTAAATGTATGGTGTAACTAAGGTGAATGAGCCGGAGAATGGTGTAGTGTGGAATGTTGCTCAGAACCAGCAAATCCGAAGAAACGATTAGTTCTGGTGGGAAGGGAAGGTGATGTCTTCGCGTTAAGCTTTGGTTAGGAGATTCATAAACACATTTGACACCATTCCGTCGGCCTACATACCCTTTTGGAAGTCCTCATTAGATCAGGAATGTCGAGGTCCAGTTAACCCTCTCTGGAACCGAAGCCGGTAGGAAAAGCAGCGGTTGCCGACCAGACCGGTCTTTGAGATACTTGCGGGTCACGACAGTTTGTTGGCATCTAGCGAGACCCAAAACTGGGTCGTGATGGTTCAGCTTTTATTCTGAAAGGAACCATTGCAGCAGTTGGAACAGCAACAGATTTTATCCAGCATGTCGTTGGTTCTTTTGGCTGAAGAGGAAAGTTACGGATTGGCCACTCCGACAACTTCTCTAGAACGCTTTGAACTGGCGTTAAAGATGACGCGGGCATAGTTTTATACTCCGGATGTTTTGGTTTATGGCTGAATGAAAAGATGACAGATTTTCCAAGCACCACCAAAACCATGCCTCCATCAGATCTGGCAGATTCTGATTGGATCAGTAAAAGCAATGTGTCGTCTCTTAACGCTACGTGAGATCAATCCTAGTGGAAACATTTAAAGTCATATTACTTATTATATTCTATAGGATTATAATAAAGTAATTAATATTTTTATTTCAGATTGGTCACATCTTATTATTGACTAACACTTTGATTAGCTTTATTAAAAAGATAGAGCTCTTTGATTTATTAAACGGAGAGAGTTCTTTCTTCATTCTTCTCTTGAGCTGGAAAGAAGCAGTTTAGAAGCAAATACATGAGACCTTGAGGCCACATCTCATGCAGACTAGTTCTGTGTCAGAGGGGAGGGGGAAAATGACTTTTGGTGGAAAACAGTCATTTAATTCCGTTACAACAGCAACAATAAAAAACACAACATAAACACTCCAACGAAACCATACACAACAGTTAGAAACAGACTAGTACACCCAAAAGACAAAATACCAGCAGGACATTAATGTGGAGTTGTTTACGAAATTCCATGTAAACTCGGCAATAAAAAATGCATAGTAGATACCGGACGCCAACTCAACACACGAACAATAGAACATAGAAAGGAGTGCGAGAGAGAAACAAGTTGAAGACACACAAGAGCAGCAAAACAAGAAGCAGAAAGTACAATAAAGAAGTCAGCCGTAACTAGGGCTGGGGGTAAACGATTATTCTGACGATTATTTTATCAAATAGTCGACTATTCTAATGACTATTTAGACAGTTAATCTAATGATTATTTTTCTATGGCACAGTTAATAAAAACCAAAAAATCTCAAATGAATTCCTCTAAAAATTGATTAATTGGTATTGTAAGAGAATAAACACTACAGGCCTTCCATTTTGTATAACACTGCTTTTATTGTGTTGCGGTTGGTTATGTTCTGGTGACATGTAGAACCTGGGAGTGCAGGCTGCTGCCTGAGAGGTGGTTGGAGATGGAGTGTCTTCATGCTGCTTTGCTTTGGTCACTTATGTGCGCTCGTGTGCAAAAAGGAAGGGACAACAACGTGGGATTTAAAAGTTAAAATGATGATCAGGTTTATTTACAACAACAAAAAAACATAAATCTTTCCATCCACAGGTTGGGAATAATTAAACTAATTCTGCCTTTGGTGAATTAAAACAAACTAAGGATGCCACACTGGGCAAAGATTACAGGGTTCTGGACCAAAATAAGGATCTCCAAAGGTCCAAACTCTAAACTGGGTGGTTAAACCAAACTTAAGGTGATATTTTAAACTAATCCGAAAACCCACAACACTCTCAATGTAATAAAAGGGAGATCTGCACCACAAAAAAGATGAACTCTAAACCAAAACGTAACAGCTTATCCAAACGCAAGAATCTGTTAGCGAAAATGCTAACAGTAGCTTTACCAACATTAAGTTAAGTTACCAAGTTTAAATAAACCAAAAATACCCAGCAAACGGACCAGCACGGAGGAGAGACTGCTACCACAAAAACAGCTCTCCTAATGGCTGAATGAAGCTCCTTTATAAAGGGAGAAACGCTCCCGGTGATTTTCTACATCTGCGGTAGAGACGAAGCAGCTCATCTGACCCCGGAAGTTGTTGTCCGTTGCCGGGAGACGAAGGTAGGCAAAACAGGAAAGGAATCTAGTAGCGGACGGACATTGTTCCGGGTCTTCGGTATTTGGCGGAGATGTTAGTGAAGGCGAAGAAGTGGGCGAACTAGAGGTAAAACAGGCAGATTCCTCCTCTATTTACAAACTCCTGGGGATAGAATAGAATAGAATAGAATAGAATAGAATGCCTTTATTGTCACTATACAGGTGTAAAGTGAGATACAGAGCATCTCCTACTCAGTGTAAAACAAACATACTGGGGGGGGGGGGGGGGGGCAGTTCTGCAGCGCTATGTACATATGGAAAGTAAGTGTTATATACAAATTATTGCACAATATTGTTACAGGTCTGCAGCGCTAAGTACATATGGACAGTAAGTGTTATGTACAAATTATTGCACAGTATTGTTACAGTTCTGCAGCGCTATGTTCATATGGACAGTAATGTTATGTATATACAATTTATTGCACATGGAATTTGGTATCAATAGATAGTGGTGGTCAATGGAGGAAGTGGGAAGTGGGGGGCTGTGTTATCGGTGCATGTGTGAGTTCAGGGTGGTTATTGCTTTGGGGAAGAAATTGCTTTTGAGTCTGTGGGTTTTTGTTTTAATGCACCTGTAGCGCTTCCCTGAGGGAAGCAGTCTGAACATGTTGAAGCCATGGTGGGAGCTGTTCTTGATGATGTTTGCTGCCCTACTGAGGCAGCGGGAGGAATAAATGTCCATCATGGAGGGGAGAGGACAGCCGATGATCTTCTGTGCTGTCTTTACCACACTCTGAAGCCTCACTCTATCCGCCTTGGTGCAGCTGCCATACCATACCATGATGCAGTAGGTTAGCAGGCTCTCAATGGACGAGCGGTAGAAGGTCAGCAGCAGGTCGGAGTTCAGTTTGTACTTCCTGAGGACTCTCAGGAAGTGCAGCCGCTGTTGGGCCTTCTTGATGACCTTTGAGATATTTTCCGCCCAGGAGATGTCATCAGAGATGAGGACACCAAGGAACCGGAAGGTGTGGACCCTCTCCACACACTCCCTGTTGATGTAGAGGGGGGCCAACTCGGTGCTGTGTCTCCTGAAGTCGACAATGAGCTCTTTGGTTTTCCTGGTGTTCAGGGACAGGTTGTTTTCTGAACACCATGCTGCCAACTTCAGGACTTCCTCTCTGTACTCTGCCTCGTCTCCCTTCGAAATGAGTCAGACTACCGTGGTGTCATCAGCAAACTTGATGATGAGAGTGTTATTGTGGGTCGGACTGCAGTCATGGGTGTACGAGAATACAGGAGGGGGCTCAGCACACAGCCCTGTGGGGAGCCGGTGCTCAGTGTGAGATTGGAGGAGAGATGAGGGCCGAGTCTCACAGTCTGGGGCCGGTTTGTGAGGAAATCCTTTATCCAGGCACATGTGAGAGGAGGGAGGCCAAGAGTGACTAGTTTGTTGATGAGGATGTCCGGGATGATTGTATTAAAGGCTGAGCTGTAGTCCACAAAGAGCATTCGGACGTATCTCTTCCGCTGCTCTAGGTGACTCAGCACAGCGTGGAGGGCTGTGGCGATGGCGTCTTCTGTGGATATGTTTGCACGGTATGCAAACTGGTGGGGGTCGAATTCTGGGGGGAGGTGATCCTTTATGTGCTGAAGGAGTAGTCTCTCAAAGCATTTCATGATTACCGGTGTGAGGGCCACAGGGCGGTAATCATTTAAGCTGGAGATGGGAGACTTCTTCGGTACTGGGATGATTGTGGCTGATTTTAGACAGGACGGGATGGCTGCCTGTTCCAGTGAGAGGTTGAAGAGTCTGGTGAAGATGAGGCTGAGCTGGTGTGCGCATGTTCTTAGTACTTTGCCAGGTACTCCGTCTGGACCGGCCGCCTTCCTGGGGTTCACTCTCCTGGATGCAACAAGTGGGCGTGGTGCGTCAACTACCAGAACCGACGTCGACGAATTTTTAGAGTCGAGCCGTCGACATCATCGACACTTCGCTACAGCCCTAGCCGTAACAGATCATTGCACTAGAGAAAACCATATAATGGACTGGGACAACACAAGGATCATAAACACAGAACAACAGAAATACAAAAGATGGATAAAGGAAGCCGTAGAGATTAGGAGACGTGGATGCAGGACCATGAACAGAGACAATGAGGCCTACACATTGGATTGTGCATGGGTCTGCATCATCGATGAGGGGAGAGAGGGCAGCAGAGGGCGACAACGTCCTCTGCTGCCCGCAGATAAATGGAGTAGGAAGTGACGCCACCATCAGTGTCAGCTCTGAGGAAATTTGCAGCCGTGAACGATACTGTCAGCAAGGTAAAAAGAAACCTTTTCTGTGTTTTAAAAAGAACCAACAATGCAGTTACACAGAATTACAGTTTAGAGCTAAAGGAGAAGACAAAGTTACAGCGCAGATTACAGTGGAGATGACGCATGATAAGAAACAATTCATTTAAAGGCTGATGAGTACATTAGGGTTTTTAGTGTTGTTTTAAACAACACTGGGGTTGGGGCAGATATGTGGTCCTGGGGAAGCTGATTCCATATGTGAGCAGCATAGTAACTAAATGCATCTCCACCATGTTTTGTTCCTACCCGAAGTTCTACCAGCTGATTGTTTCCAAGGGATCTCAGAGCCCTATTGGGTGTTTATACAGGAATGAGATCGGGCATGTATTTTGGTCTCATGCCATTGAGTGATTTATAAACTAGTAGACGCACTTTGAAATCTATTCTGTAGTTTACTGGTAACCAGTGTAGGGATCTATAAACAGGAGTGATGTGCTCCGTTCTCTTGGTTCTTGTTAAGACTCTAGCAGCAGCATTCTGAACAAGCTGCAGTTGCTTCACAGCTTTTTTGGGAAGACCAGTTAGGAGACCATTGCAGTAGTCCAACCGACTAGAAATAAAAGCATGAATAAGTTTCTCTAAGTCTGGTCTGGACATGAGACCCCTGGCTCTTGATATTTGATGAAGGTGATAAAACACTGATTTAGTTATAGCCTTAATATGTCCAGAGAAGTTCAGGTCAGAGTCAATGATAACACTAATATTTCTAATCTGGGTCTTGTCTTTATTCCCCTGGAGTCTAGCTGAGCAATAACATCCATTCTATTCTTCTTGTTGCCAAAGACAATAACTTCAGTATTGTCTTTTTTAGTTGAAGGAAGTTTGACTGTTTTTAGTCGTTTACTTGCTCTAAGCGCTGACAGGGTGAGTCCAGGGGATGATAGTCACTAGGTGACAGGGCTAGGTAGATCTGGGTGTCATCAGCATAGCTATGATAGGCAATGTTGTTATTAAGTATGACCTGACTCAGGGGACGCATTTAAAGATTAAAGAGTAGTGGTCCTAGAATTGAGCCTTGGGGGACCCCACATGTCATGGTGATCCGCTTTGATTGGTTCTCCCTAATAGAGACAACATAGCCCCTGTCTTTGCGATAGGATTGGAACCAGCCAAGCACTGTGCCTGATAGGCCCACCCAGTTTGTGAGTCTGTCCAGAAGGATGTTATGGTCCACACTATCAAAGCTGCATTGAGGTCAGGCATCATCAGGACAGATGCTTTACCTGAATCAGTGTTGAGACAAATGTCGTTTAATAACTTGTTCAGTGCAGTCTCTGTGCTGTGGTGCTGTCTAAAGCCTGACTGAAGACCGTCCATAATGTTATTTGACTCTAAATAGTTGTTTATTTGGATCATTACCGCCTTTTGAATGATGTTTCAATCAGAAGGAGATTAGAGACCAGTCGGTAGTTGTTCAACACTGAGGGATCTAGTTTCCTCAACTTTAGAAGGGGTTTCACAGCAGCAGTTTTCAGTGGTTTAGGAAGTAGACCTGATGTTAAAGAGCAGTTAACAATTTCCAGTACCTCAGCTTTTAGGCAACTAAAACATTTTTAAAGAAGTTTGTGGGCAGGCTCTCCAGACAACAGGTAGAGGAGTTTAGGGTCTTTACTATGTCATTCAGTGTTTTAGTACTAGTCAGGGTGAAAGTTGGCATTCTGGCCAGGTTGTTGCTGTGTGGCTGTGTCAGTGGTCTGGTTGTGTTAGTTGATTTAAAGGAATGAGTGGCTAATCTAATGTTTGTGATTTTTTTCATTGAAGAAGGATGCAAACTCATCACATTTGGTCTGACATATGAAGTCCGGGGCTAACTGTGCTTTGAGATTAGTTCATAGCCGTGGTGCTGTGCCACGTATGAGCCAATGTGGGGAAAGCACTGTTGTTGCATTGTTTGGAAAAAATAACCTTAACATAACTATTTGAGATATTTAGCATTTATTTAAATACATTTATTAAATCTGGCCATAGGGTAAGTAGCAGCTATGTTGCGGGAGAGGAGATTGTGTGGTGACGTTCAGGGTTTTTCCTGGTTCAAATTGAGGCAGAGGTGGTACCATCCTGACCATGGGCCAGCACATACATAATCCGTGCATTCAAATGCCTCACTTCTTTAAAGGCAACATATTTTTTCGTTAAGTGTTTCTAATCTAAGCTTCTGTTGATTAATTGAATATTCCATTTGACAATGTTTCAAGTGAAACAAAACTGGTTGCTACTAAAAAATATGAAATAAAACAACAAAATTATCAGGCTGAAATAACAGACTCTTATTATAAAAGGCTAAATAATATGCATTAGATTGGTGTTTAGTTCCCTTTTTCCCATCTGATATTTATAGTTAAAATATTTTGAAATATTTGGCCTACATTTCAGGTTTGTATTAATAACACTCATCTTAGTCAAAATAACACATAAATATATCCAGTAAAACATAATGCATTTCATAAACATTGGAAATGGTAATAACATTTAATTTCTGCTGTTAACAATGTAATGGTGGTACTGTATGTCTATTATGTATGGGTTGACAATAATCCAGTTTAAATTATGTTCAAAGATAGAAGCATTTGTGATTTATATACTACAACGGCTTGCTGTACATCCTGCTCCTGTGTGTGGAGCAGACTTGTATCTGTAATGTGACTCACATCTGCAGCGGTTCTTTTTTATTTTTATTTATTATTTTTTTTTCCCGTGTCCTGTCTGGCTGTGAAGCAAACAGAATTGATGTCTGAATGCTGGTGACAGGCCTTCCAGATTTACTCTCAGGTGGAGCATCAAAGTGTCTGCTTTTAATGTCACGCCTGATACTTAAAACTTTATTGTCATTTTTTTAATGCTTTTTAATTCCGACCAGACACGGACACAGAGGTGAACGAGAAAGGAAGAGACAAAAAGTGGGGGTTCCACAAAAATAAACAGTAATGAACAAGAGTCTGCTTCTAGACCAAGCCCCCACAATGCGGCTCAAAAATTGAAGCAATCCCGGAAGTACCAAAAATTGCAGTTCCACCCTCATCTGCTGGGGGCTGGTGTCAGAAGCGTGCAAATCCTCATTGACCCCTGTCATGATCTGCCCCGGCCTCCCTGACTGTGTCGCTCCTGCCTTAATTAGTCCTATTGTTCTCACCTGCCCCTCGTTAATATGCCCATGTGTTCCTAATTCTCCCTGTGTATTTATACCTCCCGTCTTGTACTTGTCTTCGTTGGATCATTGAATGTGCATGTCCTCGTTTTGTCCTGTCGCTCCCGGTTACTATTAAATCCATTTTTGTCTCATCCGTGCCTGCTCTCCTGCCTCCTGAACCCTCCACCACACATGGTCTGCCATCTCCACCCTCACCTTATGACAGACTCCCATGTTAAAAATACCAATTTCACAGCAGAAATAAACATGTTTACAGCCTGGTACCAAAACAGGTTTTTGGTTTAAATTATCTAGTTTACACTCATGACAACTCTGAGGGGGGTGAATTTTTTTCTCACTCTTCTATTTAAGTGTATTAAAAGCCTAAAATTGTTTATAATTAATGAGCATACGACCCACGGGACCGCCGTCTCAGACCCACGTGACCACGGAGCTAGCTCTGTGTAAAGGCCTCAGTAGAGCCTCGGTCTGGCCTGGAAACTGTTCCGGGATTTTGAGTCTCTGTGTTTGTGTATTCTTTTTTGGATATTATTTGTGCAATTGCTGGACAAAATGACTTGCTGTGGCATTAATTGCAATAATAGGGCATCCAAGGAGTCTCCACTTCATTTTTGTCCGTAAGTAAAATTATATTTATGTATTTTAGGTCACTGCCGAGCTGAGCTTAGATTTGAACATGTACTGCTTAACCATGAAATTTAAACATAATAGGGTAAAAACTAGTGCATTTAACATAATGCTGCACTTTAGAAAATGGGTTGAAATATAACATGTTGGTGGAGCTGGGTTCCGACTTTCGGCTTGTGGAGCACTTCTCCCCTCCCCGCAGCTCGGCGCATCTGTCTGATCGCAGCTTCTGTCTGCTGCGCGGGCTGCCGGCTTGTGAAGCTCTGGATGGAAACCGATGTTTTCCACCCGTTCTCCCCTCCTCGCAGCTCGGCGCATCTCTGTCTGATCGCGGCTTCTGTCTGCTGTGCGGGCTTCCGGCCGGTTCTCCCCTCCCCGCAGCTCGGCGCATCTGTCTGATCGCGGCTTCTGTCTGCTGCGTGGGCTGCCGGCTTGTGGAGCTCTGGGATGGAAACCTTTCCACCTGGTTCTCCCCAGCGGCAGCTCTGCGCATCTCAGATCGCAGCGGCGCTTGTCTGTTGTGCGGCTGCCCACCATAGCCTTAAGACATGTGTTGAACGTGCCCAAGTCCATACTTATGAGAACACCATGTGACCACCTGTGTGTGTACACGTGCTTGTTTATGTAAGGTTTCTCTATAGGAGCGTCCAATGGAGTGTGAAGGGCCACACTCCTAAAGATGTGCAGGAGAAGGAGGGAGCTCCATGTCCCAGAGATCCAGGAGCTTCCAGAGAGCACAGGAACCCCAGGGAGACTGCGACCAGAAAAGCCCCCATCCCCCTCGAGAGGCTCAGAGGATTGCCCCGGGGGGCCACAACCAGCAGCCGGCAGAGTCCCGGAAGATATCGGCGGCAAGCCCGCAGGCCCGCCTGCAGCCTCCCACCCCCTAGCCGGCCGAGCCCGGGACCCAGCGACCGGGGACCCAGGGGTGACCACCCCCGCCGGGGACCCAGCAGAGCCCAGGGACCCAGACCCCACCAGGCAGCCACCGGGATTGGTCAGGCATCGCCAAAAATCTTAAACTCCCTGACCCGGGAGCCACGACCCAGGCAGACCAAGGCACCGCACCCCACACCAAGTGTGGTAGGGAGAGTGGAGACGAAGATCTATATCATCAAAAGAAGCCTCAGGAAAAGGGAGGAGTCAAAGGCCCCACCTGACATACACAGTCATACACAAACACAGTCACACACTCCCTCCCTCATGCTCGCACACACACATTCAACCAACTACTTACAAAAATGCACGCCGGACACCCACTCATGCTCCCCATACACACCCTATTAAATCTGGTCCCGGTATTGCTGCACATGGGGCACAACCATTACCGGTTCCCAGAGTTCAGCCCTTTCTGCTGGGGTGCTGATGAGCAGGCTCCCCCGCCCAACGCTGAGCACAGAAACCCACCACCCCAGACCCCAACCGGAAGGCCGGATCTCCCTCCTAGCCTCCTGCCCCAGGAAGCCAAGTGACAACAAAGGTGTGCTAAGACTCCTAGTCTCCCTCTGCCTGCTCCAATATGGTGTTAGTGAGTGTTGATGCGGTGTATTCCATGGCTGTGGTGAGCGGGCAGTGCGGGCATCATCTTGCCTATGCCAGCCGATGCCACCACACCACCCCACTTGCACCCACAGCCCTCAGTGTCTAAGTGCAGTTTAAAATTGGAATTCGGCACCGGCACTTGGGATGAGGCTGAGAAATCCCCCTGCCAAATGCCGCTGAATGTGCTCACTCCCAAGGCCCTAAGTGTGTGTTTGCGTGGAATGTCGTTGGTGGAAGTGTTTAAGGTGCAAATAAAATTGGGGGGCAGGTTGCCACAGGAATGCGGAAATGGGGTCCATACCCACACTCCTTGACTTGTCCACACCCCAAGGTCCTATGTGCATGTTTGTTTGATAATGTGAGGGAGCAGGAGGAGAGAAATGTGTGGGGATGGGGAGGAATGGCTGATTGGGCTTAGCCCTCCAGGGAGCAGCTCCCCCACTGGCCCCAATAGGCACCTCTGTTGTCAAAATGCCGCCCAGGGCATGGAGACCCCAGCCCATCCTGCCAGGGCCCAAAGCAGCAGCATCACAGAGCCTCACGGAGTCCGAGGGCACCAACCCAGCCCCACCCCAGCAGAATATCTACGCCCATCCCTGCATTTGCACAAGTTCCGGATTATAAAATACATAGGATATCCAGGTAAGGTTGGGTCCTCCCCCTCCTGGACTTCCCCCTCCCCTTTGATGGGACAGCAGAGAAACCAAGGTCTACCTGAGGCCCCTGAACCCGAGTCGGGCGCTGCTGCATGTTCCTGCTTTCTCCCCGGCAGCATACATGTCGGGACCTGACCCCCAAAGCTCTGCCCAGATACCCCCACAGGGCCGGCCACCCCCACACCCCGAGCCCCCAGGCCCCCACCCAGACCCGCCCAGGGGTACTGCAGCTGCCGGCAATGACCCATGGCCACCGCCAAGACCTCCAATGGGTCCCACTCACAACTGCCAGTAGTCCACCTCCCGAGGAAGCCCAAGCACCTCCAGAGGGGGGCAATGGCCCCCCAGTCCCAGACACCCCCCAGTGAACCCACCTCCAGGGAACGTCCAGATACTCCAAACTCAGACCCTCCACCCCCTCACCCACATCATCCCGCAGGACAATATCAATGGTCCCCCGTCATCGCTATGTGATGGAACCGATCCAAGGAGCCCAGAGAGATTGATTTGAAGTGGAAGCAGAGGCTATATCAAGTGTAATATGATCTAACAAAAGATTTCTATACTGGTTGATGCAAAGAGTATCTCTATTTGTCCAATTCAAGAGGATAGCTTTCTTAGCGATGCATATGGCAGTCAGAACCACGTGAACCAAAGATGTTTCAATTGGGACATCGTCCAGGTTTCCCAGTAAACAAAGAGAGGGGGCGGTTGGGATATGACATTTCAGACACTTTGACAGGTCTTCACATCCTCTACCCCAAAATTCCTGGACAGGTGGACAGGACCACAGTGCGTGAATGTAATTGTCAGGAATGATGTTTGTGCAGTGTGTAACTGCAGCGGTTCTGATCCATAGCGCTGCAGGATGCAGAATAAACAGGATGGTGGGGACTTTTCATCCGATTGTAGAGTTGTCTTTCTTAGTTTTACGATCATCATATATTTTTCTGTGCGCCACTTGATAGTGGGACTGCTACCCATTAGCTTTAGCATTAGCCAATCTGTGTGTAGCTGCACTTTTGATCCCAAACTATAGACCGATTCTGCCTATGTGCCATTGCTGGTTCCTTTATTTTCCTCAGCTGCATCCAGATGACCATTCTGTGCGCCAGTAAAAAGCATTTTTCTTACACGTAACTTACTTCTGTTCAATAAAGTTCTGGGGAAAATAGTAATTCAAAGTTGTTGCACCAGTGCTACGTTTAAAAATAGACAGAAACGCACAGACAGTTTTTTTTCTTCGCACTGTACAGCCCTGCTCTCATATGGAAGAGCCTGGGGGAAACCAGAATGCTAATTACATTTTCCCTGTTAAAGCTGACAGTGTTGTCACCCCATAAATATAAATGCAAAAGAATGTATATATAGCTTAATATTAAATAATGTACATTGTACCAGTTCCTTGCATTGGTGTATTCTTACTAAACGATCAATTGATGCTTTGACGGCAGGAAACAAAAAACAAGAATCTTCTTCCGGGGTTCCATTCCTAAAGCGTAAAGTGACTTAAGCTGGCTTCAGTAACAACTCTTTATGCTCAACGTACTTCTATTTTTGGATTGTTTTTTCTATATGTAATGTTTTGAAGCAAGGTTCCATGGTGTAAAGGTCATCACATCTGTCTTACACACAGAAGGTTCTGGGTTCAATCCCCAGTGGAACCACTAAAGAGATTGCTAAGTTGTGCTCATGCACCTTTTCATTCCATATTTGAGTAAACTGGTAGGACTTTTTCAATCAGAGATGACAATTCCATATTTCTGCTTTCAGGATCTCTGCTAGTGATGCTTAAGTTCTTGAATTTAGATGTAGAACACATTGAATTTTGAAAGATGTCAAATATTTTCTGTCAAACTATTATGTAAAAATATTAGTCAGTTTTTCATTTATTGCAACAAACTTGATACTTGAAAAGCCACATTGATGGTTCCATAGTGTAGTGGTCATCATGTCTGCCTCACACGCGGAAGGTCCTGGGTTCAAACCCTAGTGGAACCACAGTAATCTTGATTGTTTGACTACAGTTCAGTTATTAGAACATATTCAAGGGCAGTCTGTAAGTGTTTCCTGTTAAAGCTGATGGTGACATATTCTTCAAACATAGGGATTTCTTGAACTCGATAGAATCCTAAACTCGATAGAATCCTAAATGGAAGACCATTTAGGATTCTATCGAGTTCAAGAAATCCCTATGTTTGAAGAATACAGGTGCTGGCCAGTAAATTAGAATATCATCAAAAGGTTGAAAATATTTCAGTAATTCCATTCAAAACGTGAAACATGTACATTATATTCATGCAATGCACACAGACCAATGTATTTCCAATGTTCATTACATTTAAATTTGATATTCATAAGTGACAACTAATGAAAACTCCAAATTTGGTATCTCAAAAAATTAGAATATTCTGAAAAGGCTGAATATAGAAGACACCTGCTGCCACTCTAATCAGCTGATTTACTCAAAACACCTGCAAAGGCCTTGTTGAGGGTCTGACCTCATGAGGAAATTACTATGCAGTGATTTTCTACAAAATGACTGTGCTTAAATTGCTCTGAAAAGCAAATAATCACATCAGCGCCAAGAAACTTCATTTCCCATGATGCTTTGCACACGGAAGCATTGGGATGATGTCACCGCCTAGTACCAGAAACACGTTCTGCGCATGTGCGGGAAGCCGTGGAGCTTTTCCCGCGAACTAAGACCATAAATCTTCAGCAGAGACAAAGAAACCTCGTTCTTTTGCCCAGGATACCTGGCGGTAAGGACACGCTTGTCAACGCTCCGACAACTTGAGCACGCGGAAGCTCTAAGTGCCAAGTTGAGCCCACGCAACCGCTGGAAACTACACTCAACTCCATCGGGACCTGACTGGGAACGAGCGGAGCTCCATTCAGCTCTCAGAGACGCTGTAAGTTGTCAAACTCAGCACAAAAGAAACTTCGTTCTCTTTGTGTCCAGCCGTGGAGAAACACACGTGGAGCCAAACAACGGAGAAAGCATCAAACCGACGGATGACGCTGAAAACTGCGGAGAAAAACGGAGAACCGTCAAATCATAACAGCGGGGACGCCTTGCTGCTTCATCTGGTGATCAGAAAACTCTTTTTTTTCTCTCCTTTTCTTCTCCCGTTTCCTCTATAGTCCAGAATAAGCAATAAAACCGCGCTATTGCTTAAAAAGTAGCTTCGTGTTTTCCTCTTTCGCTCCCAATTCGTCCTTCGGGTCATTTTGAAAGAATAAACTGCTTATTGATCATCGCTAATATCTTTAGTCGTCAGCTCTGGCCAGGCTGCCGACTCCTTTTAGATTAAACAATTTACAAGTGACCCTTTTGTTGTTTGTTAACTTTTGAAGTGTTTGAGTTAAGTTTTACTGTGATTCTAAGCCACTAAGTGTTCGGGAAAGTAGAAAACTTTACACATCCAGGTCTCCTGTTGAATGCGAGGGGAGGGGCAGAGCCCCACACACACTCACAGCTCACTCCCCCCCCACCTACTCTGGGGAAACAAAGACCCATTCATCTCACACACACACACACACACACACTCACTCACACACACCACACAAACACCTTGAACATTATTTTGAATATACATTCTTTTAGTATATCACATGGTTATTATTCATTTATGCCACTGTTTATTCATTTGACAAATTGTTAATTAAACGTTATAAAATTCAGATTTTCGTCTCCAGTAGCTTTGTTGTGTCGAAGAGAAGTCTCTGCTCCAAGGATTCTACGAACTTCAAGAAAGACTGATAAGAGTTTTGGATTCAATTTTTCCCCGGTAAAAGGGGAATGGTGCCCCGTATATCTAAGAATATCTTAATTAATTAATAAATCAGTAAATATTCCCATATTTACAGAATTTATTGAAGAATCCAAAAGTAAGTTGAAGCTTACTAATTGTTCGCTCCTAATAACCCCAACATTTATTGGTGCGGCCGTGTGAGGCTTGGATACACAGAGATTTCTATCCGGCACAAACAAACAAATAAATCCAAAGAGCTTGAATTAAAAATAATCAGTTGTTCAGCCTTGAACCAGCAACAGAGTGGTGCTGATTTCGCTGAGCAGGAAGCTGCATCGAACTCTCACCAGTAACTCAGTGCTTCTTTAAAGGTGCAACGTGTAAATTAATTCTGGTTGACCTTTTAGGTTAAAAATTCAGTTTTCCTTAAAGGTGCAACGTGTAATTAATTCTGGCTAACCTTTTAGTTTAAAATTCAGCTTTTCCTTAAAGGTGCAACGTGTAATTAATTCTGGCTAACCTTTTAGGTTAAAATTTCAGCTTTTCCTTAAAGGTGCAACGTGTAATTAATTCTGGCTAACCTTTTAGGTTAAAATTCAGTTTTTCCTTAAAGGTGCAACGTGTAATTAATTCTGGCTAACCTTTTAGGTTAAAATTCAGTTCCTCATTAAAGGTGCAGCGTGTAAGTAATTCTGACTAACCCTTTTAGGCTAAAATTAACTGCTAATTTAGCGACTTTAACTCACAGTGGCTATTATAACTAACTGAAACCTTCACTCAAAGACTGATAACACCCTGTTTGCTAATATTCTGAAGGAATAACTAGCATATTTAACACTGCAAGTGTTGTAAGACGTTGCTACGGCAACGCACCAGCTTTTGCTAAAATACTGAAAGGAATAGTATTTTAAGCGTCAGTCACGGCATTCCGTGCAATCTTAAAACGCTAAAACCTGTGCGCACAAAGGTTAATTTAGTGTTTTTCTGCTACAAAGCTAGCAGTTGCTGCCAAAGGTGCAGCTTGAGCTATCTGCAGAAGCTCTACTAGGCTATTTTTGGTTCGGTTGTTAAATGGAGGGACAGAGTAGTGAACTGACCAACTCCCAGCAACCAGGTGGCGCTGCGGCTCACGACTATGAACCTGGCCTACTTTCTGGACAAATATTGTCCAAACTGGTCGCGGTTGCTCGAGAACCCGACTACCCTTCTAGGGATTTCACTGAAGAACAGCGTAGCGACGAGCTAGAAGCTGTAATTGATCAAATAGAAAACCTGGATGGTACAAAACCAATCCAGGTTCACTTAGCTAAGTTAGCCTTGATCCTCTATCAGAGAGAACTCCAACATGATCGAGAGATCATGAAGCTCCAGAGCATGCTAGCTGAAAGGCAGCAAAATGGAAGGCAGAAGGATGACGAGGAGGAAGACAGCACCGATTCTGGGGAAGATGGGGAGGAGACCCCGCCCCCCTCTGCTGATGACAACAGACAGTGGGAAGGGGGGAAACACCAGGACTCTCTGGACGGACGCACGCCGCAGGGGAGAGATGAAGCTCATCTGTTCCAACCTTCGGCCCCGTTCCCTACACACACTATAGGGCATTCAGGACCACCTAGGGGCCGAGAGCAGTTCGCCCTCGAATCCCAGGTTGGACCACCACCCTCATCTTCACGGCCTTCTCAATCAGTGAGAAGTCGACCAGCTGAGCGGCACCTCTATTTAGACCGCTCCCCCAGTCCACGAAGGGTGCAAGGTGCCGATTGGGGTTATGCACCCCAACCTGCACCTCAACCATCCACCCATCCTAGCTACTCCGGTATTCGGCATGCCGATAACCAGCTGCATAACCAAGCATCATACGCCAGTCCGTACCCGGACAGAGCGTATTACGCAGAAGCCCCAGTTGAAAGACGCAGGCTGCACTACGCAGACGTGCCCCGGGAGGAGGACCTCCCAAGACACCCACGTGACGTGCCAGCAGCCCGCCACAACATGCCGGACCCCGATTTGGGCCCCAGGAGTCAACATTGGGAGCCCAGAGCACACCAGCGATATCCAGCACCCTCTGAGACAGACCGTGGGTCAGAGTCAGAGGATGACGCGCCGTACCGTGAGTCAGGGCTCCGTGTACGTCAAATTGAATCGCTAGCTAAAGACATAGAACGCTTTGATCCTAACACCAATGAATCCAATGTCGACGATTATCTCAGGGAGATAGAACGTTGTCTGCTTGATCTTCCAGCACCCTCTTCAAGGGAAAAGCTCAAGCTAATTTGGAAAACCACATCTAGAACGGTGCACGGTTTCATGGAAACTCTACCACCTGACATTCGAGATCGGTACTCCTCGCTCTGCCGAGCGTTGAGAGATGAATACGCCACGTATGCAGACTCTGCGTCTGCTACAATGGGGGCCTTCTCCATCAAACACGGGAGGAACGAACCCCCCAGAGAGTATTATCGCAGACTCAAAAGTGCTTATTTCCAAGGTCGAAACGGCCCTGGGCTCGAGGAAGACCCTGCCTTCAGATCCCTGTTCATTCACAACCTGCACGAGTGTGTTCGCTTCGAAGTCTCAATGTTTTGTCGGATGAAGAAACTGACAACTCAGGAGATTAGCAGATACGCTCAACAGGCTTGGGAAGCCGGCGGAAAGCCCCAAAAGCCTGACGCACATCACCACGTCATGCACCTAGCTCCCGACGCCGAGCCGCGTTTGGAGCTCGAAGGCACAGAAGCTCCACCCACTAAGCCAAAATCTGCTAAACCTAGACCTGCTAAACCACGAAAGCAGTCCCAATCTCCTCAACAGGGGAAGGGGGGTGCTGATTGGCCGCCTAGGTCTGGACAATCAGACAGGAAGTGGCCCAACCAAAACCAACGGCAGGCAGGTCGGAACAGTGGAAGGTTTAAGGAGCGCCGCCAACAGGTAAGTCCCGAACGCAAGTCCGCAGGTGAGTACTTGACCAAAGCCGACCTCCAGGAGATGTTTCAGCAGTTCCTAGCTAAACAGAAGGAACAGCTGAGATCTGCAGATGAGACCCCTGCACCAAAGTCTTCTTCTAAGAAGCCAGACCCAGAGCCAACGTCCGCATGACTAGGCGTGGCTCAACCTCCCAGCGTGGCCAGGACCTACCTGATCAGCTGGGGAAACACTACTGGTAGATCACAGGAGTCTCCTGAAATCTACCCCCCAGAGAAACCTGATACTAAATTTCTGAAGTTCCTTGGTGACTTAACAAACCATGATCATGCTCGCCGTTTGTACTGTAGCACCAACGTAGGTGGGTGCATACAGGTTGATGCTCTGCTGGATACCGGCTCAGAAATCACCCTGATGTGCTCCACACTGTTACATCGCGTGTCTGACACCATGCGGTCGCTCGGGAAACCAGTCAGGTAGAACCCTGTGACCTGAAAATCACCAGCTACACCCAGACCCGGGAGTGTATCACTCACCGGGCGTGGCTGGATATCACCTTCCAAGACATGACTCTGGTTCACCCGTTTTATGTCTGCCAGCTAGACACTGAACCACTTCTCGTTGGTCAGGACCTGCTTGAACGTCTAGCTCCCCTCATCGACTGCCAGAAGGGTCAACTGTGGGCCCAGGTGGAAACACCTAAGCCCTGGAACCCGGATAGCAGCCGACCATCCTCCATTCTTGAAGTCAGCATAAGTGAGCAGCAAAACCCTTGTTCCAAGGTCATGCCCCTCCCTACAGCTCCCACAGACGATGTCCGCCTGCAAAGGCATGAAACCGCTCCTGGAACTCCGTTCCGCACACATTCATCTTTTCTCTGCTCGCTGAAGAACGTCAGCCTGCAGCCATATGCACCACACATAGTTGGTGGTCTTACCATCAACTGCACCCACATCTCAGATGCTCGCCTTGCTCTTTGGTCTGAAAAGTCAGCCATCAGCCAGCAGACGTTTGAACACCTGCGTCAGAAGGACCCCCTTCTGGTCAGTGTGAAACGTAGCCATCGGCTCTTGTCACCTACTTGGCCGCAGAGGCTCCTGAAAGCGCCAGAGGTCTGCTCTCTGACTATCCAACTTGGAGCAAGACAGCTCACACATACATTCAGCATCATACCACAGCTTGATCCACCTGCACTCATCGGAGCAGATCTGCTGGTTCGACTCGGTGCCCAGCTGGACACTTGCAATCAAGTCCTTTGGGCCCGAGCCACACCATCCTCTGAGCCTCGCTCAGAAGGCCCTGAACACTTGCTGTCCGGTCAGACCATTCCACAGGCCTGCCGTGCAGTGGTTGAGGCCAGCACGGTTCTGCCCCCACAGGTCAAAGGAGTGCCTGTTCGTCTGACCCTGATGAAGCATCAGAAGCTGCCAGGCACACAGGCCTTCTTCCAGCCATCACCACACTTCTTGGAGCTCAACTTAGCCGTCTGTGGCACGCCACTCTTGGAGCTGAACAATCGTTCTGCGTACTTGTTGGTCGAAAATCCGACCCAGAGTCCTATCCACCTGCCGGCAGGAAAGCCCTTGGGCATGCTGATAGATAGCTCATTCCATGACTTCGAACTTTCAGTCCCCGTGATCGGACAACTTCCGTTGTTCTTGAATGACAGACAGGTTGGTGCAGACACATTCAGTACTTTCCCTTCACAAATGATTACCATCAAGCGGCATGAAGCCCTTCCTGAGGAACCCATTTGCAGTGCAACCTTAGATACTGACGGCGGTCAGTGTCTAACGGTTTTTGCAATAAATACTCAACCCTCTGAGTCACCGGTTGAAAGCCCGGAACACCAGAGACCCTCCTCCTCTGAACCTTATGACGGCTTCGAGGCCGAAGTCAGCCAGCAGCTTGACAAAGCGGATGCGCTGGAGTCAGAGGAGCAGAGAGCAGCGCTTAGAAGCCTGTTCTATGAGTTTCAGTCCATCTTATCCAGGGACTCCCTGGACTGTGGACTCACAAACCTGCACACGGTTCGCATTCCGACGAACCCGAATGCCCCTCCTACTTTTGTACGTCAGTACAAGATTCCCCTCGCTGCTTATGAGTCGATCCAGGAGATCCTCGATCAGCTGAAGGAGAAAAACATCATCAGAGAGTGTAACTCCACTTACAACTCTCCCATCTGGCCGGTTCTGAAACCGACTGGGAAATGGCGTCTCACCATAGACTATCGTGCACTGAACAAACAAGTACCTCTCTCCAGGTGGCCTATGATCCATTTAGATCAGGAGCTAGCCAGAGTCAGAGATGCTCGTTTCTTCTCTACGGTTGACGTAGCCAACGGCTTCTGGACCATGAAGGTTGAGCCGGCGGACCAGTATAAACTGGCTTTCTCCTTTGGAAATCGCCAATATACTTGGAACCGCTGCCCCTTTGGCTACTCTAACTCACCTGCCGAGTTCAACATCTTCCTCCACAAAGCCATGTCAGATGCTGCTTCCAGAGGGAACCTCATATATGTCGATGACATCTTGATGAGGAGTCGAACCTTCGAGGAGCACCTGGTTGAGCTCCGTCATGTGCTGCAACAGCTCGCTGACGCCGGAGCTAAATTGGCGATTCTCAAGGGACAGTGGTGTCGAACCAAAGTGGAGTATGTTGGACTGCTGGTTGGCCCTAATGGAGTCGAGCCCCAAGCGGGACGCATTAGAGCCATTCAGGACATCAAAGCCCCAGCTAATCTGACTGAACTCAGGAGCTTCCTCGGAGTCTGCAACTACTCCAGACAGTTCATTGAGGAGTACGCTGAAACAGCGAGGCCCCTCACTGAGCTGCTTCGGAACGACACACCTTTCGTGTGGGACAGACCCCAAGAACTCTCCTTCCAGTTCCTAAAACAGAAGTTGGCGTCCGCACCCTGTCTGGCTTACCCAGACAAGGATAAAGAGTTCTACATAGAGGCGACTTTCTCCTCTCACTGCCTGAGCGCTGCTTTGAAGCAGAAACACGACCAGGACATGAGAGTTGTGGCATACGCCAGCAAGCCTCTGAGCAAGGTGGAACTCCAGTTCTCAGACTGTGAGAGAGCCCTCCTCTCTACAGTCTGGGCTGTCGAACACTTTCGTAGTTACATCGGTGGACAGAAAGTGATCATTGAAACGTGTCATCAGCCTGTCACCTTCCTAAACAGCCAGCGTCTGCGCGAAGGAAGAGTGTCAAACAGCCGCATTGCGACGTGGATGATGGTGCTCCAAGGATACAACATTGAGGTCAAGTATGGTCAGAACACCAAGCTAGCGCTAGGACAAGGGCTAGCAGGCTGCCAGCACTGTGACTCTGACTCCGTCATGGGCCCCCTGGACACACCTGCCGCAGTCTACCCAACCGCATACAATCATCGCTACTTTGATGAGAATGTTTGCCAAGGGCTTCCGAAAGTTTACACTGACGGATGTGCCTACCTTCACGAAGGCCAGCTCCGTGCCGGGGTTGGAGTCGTTTGGGTGGACTGTGACACTAAGCAACCAAATCACTACCGGTTGGGCCAAAAGTCTAGTCAGTACGCCGAAATTGCTGCAGTGTTGATAACCCTCCAGCAGGCGGCAGCCTTGGACATCACTCAAATCGTCCTTTGCTCAGATTCAAACTACGCTAGACACAGCTTCATCTCTCACTTCCCCATGTGGAAGGAGAATCACATGAAAAACGCCAGGAACAGAGACGTGAAACACTCGGAGTTATTCCTAGCGTGTGATCTGCTCACCACTGAGAAAGGCATAATGGTCTACTGGAAAAAGGTCAAAGGTCACTCCAGGACCATAGGTCCGGAGAAAGATGGTAATGACGAAGCTGACCGCCTTGCTAAGCTCGGTGCTGACCAGGGAACCTGCTGGGAATTCAAAGACGAGTGGCTTCCTCCCAAGGCCGTTCACGAGGTCTGTGCGATTACTCGTCGCCATGCTAAACAGGCAGACGAACCTCAGAACATTGGGGTACCCGTGTTTCTAGGCAGACAACCACATGACGCGGACCTAGTCACCATGCAGGAACAAGATCCTGACCTGAAGCTCATCCGCGAGCTTCTCCAAAAGGGCCCGATGTCTAAACAACCATCACCACCTATTGGTGCAAGCCAAGATTTGGTAAACCTGCATCGTCAACTCGCGCACCTGAAACTACAAAACGATTTGTTAGTTTACATGCGTGACGATCACAGCCCACCACGCTGGGTTGTTCCACTCGACCACAGAGGAGTGATGCTTGCCTACGCCCACGACACTCCGGTTGGAGGTCACCGCGGAGCAAAAGCTACCCTCGCGTCACTGACAGAAGTAGCATATTGGCCGTCGATGTCCAAGGACGTACACAGCTATGTCCAAGGCTGCCTCATCTGTGCCCAGTTTCAACCCTCCCAGCCGCTTGCTAGAGCACCACTGCAACGCAGGGGAATAACCTTCCCTTGGTCCCACCTGCAGATCGACTGGGTTGGACCGGTTCCCAAATCGGCAAGAGGAAACAAATATATGCTAACTGTAACTTGCAGTTTCACAAAGTGGGTGGAATGCCTTCCAGCGCCAAACGATACAGCTGTCACAACCGCTGTACTGCTGATTAACCACGTTTTCAGTCGATGGGGACTTCCACTCTGCATTGACTCTGACCGAGGAACTCATTTCACATCCAGTGTAATGACGTCCCTGTTTGAACTTCTGGGAGTGGAAGTGAGATTCCACCTCCCCTATCACCCACAGTCATCCGGACAGGTCGAACGGATGAACCGCACGGTCGTCTCTATGCTCAAAAAGTACGTCTGCTCCACTGGGAAGGACTGGGACGTCAAGCTCCCTCTGGTCCTGATGGCCATACGGTCCACTCCACAGCGATCCACGGGGGTTACGCCCTTTGAGATGATGACCGGCAGACTGATGACTCTACCACTGCACCTCCTGTATCACCCAGAGGATGTCAGTGTTGCCACTGCCTATACCGCCCATCAGTATGTGGCAGACTTGAAAACACACCTCAGAGCTACGTTCGCGCACGCTCAGAAGAAACTGGAGACCAACGTAGAAGGCGCTAAAGCCTACTACGACCAAAAGACAACCAGCCGCGAATACGAGGTGGGTGACAAAGTATTCTACTTTCGGTTCGCCCAACCGGCACGCAAACCTAAAAAGTTCCTGCCCTGCTGGTCAGGACCATTTGAGATCGTGGCAAAACTCTCTCCAGTTGCATACAGGTTACGCATCACCAAAGCGAGACAGGAGCCTGTCTACAAATGGGTGCATGCAAACCAAATCAAACCCTACGTCAAACCATCCCCGCGGGTACAGAGACCAGACTCCCCGCAGGAGGTAGACGTAGTCGCTACATAGTTCTATGCATGGAAATGGAAAAGGGGGGAAGTGCACGTTTAACCCACTAACATGTACTAACCGACAAAGAACCAAGCCCCCCCCCCCCCCCCCCCCCCCCCCCCGCCGTCACTTTCACTAACGAAGAGAAACTCCTTCCTAGACCGCTAACAGGATGTACCTACTAAAACCTTACAGGGTACTCTGGTACCTACACTAGGCTCTGATTAATGGATCTCTACGTGCAATCAAGACTTTGTCTGAAACCATACCTCAGGATATTGTGTACACATGAGTGGTGAGAGATTTGATGTAGGACCTGCTCAGGGAAGTAAGTTCCACGCTGGACAGCTTGGTTGAAAGTCGTATTTCCCCGTACTTGGTACCACTGGGCCTGCTCAAAGTTAGCTTGACAGCTGCTACCCCTCTACTGTGCACCTTTCACAAATCCACCTAGCGTACAGCCTAGGTAGTGCAATTCCCATTCACGTTGATGCAGAAAATTAGAACTCGGTTTCCTGTTACATGTTCCCATAATTGTGACACCTCACATCTATAGGTTTAAGTCGATGCTGAACTTTGGTATTTGAAAGGACGGTAGGCATTTCCACTTTGAACTAGAAACCTGGCACTCCATCACCTCAACCTCGAACAGCATGATTCGGAGATTGAGATCATGGACGCTTTCCAGGGTTATAACTTTGCCTTCGATTTAGAAATTGACCAACAATTGCTGATTGAAGGAACCAAATTTGTTAAGTTCACACAAACCCCGCGTGAACTTACTTTGACGCCCAAGACGCTACATTGACACAGATTATACCACCTTAATCTGCACATTGGTCGCCCTGGGGATGGAATGGCTCATCACGGCCGCGATAGCTTATTCCGCCTACAGGCGTGTTAAGAAACTCCAAGATAAGATGCACTTGCTCACCTACGGTGTGCCTCGTGACCGCGTTCTGGGAGACTCCAAGCGTGAATGTACCACACCTGTCTAAAGGGGGTGAGCAACGTTTTCTTTATTATTTTGTAACCCTAAGAGTAGTTCTCATTTTAGTCTACCTCACATATTTATCTGAGTGTTGCATTATGTCACATTCTTTATAAGCTACACACTGAATGTATGACCTAAGAATGTATTTTATGAGACCTCAAGGTTGCTATGAATTTTCTTGGATGTTATATGTTACATGTTTTTTTTTTTGGGTTTTCTGTATTTTTGTTTCTTACTTGGTCACATATTGACTAGTGGTTATGTGCCGGCCCAGCTCAGTCTGTCAATGACTCTGTCTGACGCACCAGCACATTGTAGTACCTCTTAGTTTTATGGTCCTTGTTTTAGCCCAAAGACTGTCCTGATCCACCCTTTGGACCAAAAAGGGGGGAATCTTGGGACCACATAGGTCAATGCGCGTTTGCGAACTATGGCCCTCGTACATCACCGCGTGCTCCATAAACTGAACTGTATGGCCGGCGGTGAGATGCCTTTGTGTCCCTTCGTGGAGTTAACCGCCCACCGACCTTCCTCCTTCTACACTACTACCTCTCGCATGGACGACATCATCATTGCGTACCACCTGCGTGAGTGGCTTCTTCTCGTTATGCGCGTTGGGGACTATCCCGTTTCCTATCCTCTTTGTGCCTGACCAGGATCAAAGACCAAAGGCGCCAGGATCCAAGACAAAGACCAAAGACAAAGGCGTCCAAGGAGACCAACGTCCTAAGGGACAAACCCACCTGTGCTTCCGACAATCAAGTCGACCTACGTTCATGAGGAACAAACCCATCTGTGCTTCCGACGATCGAGCTTTGGGCGTGATCCCCGAAACCAAAAGGGGGAATGTTGAGGGTCTGACCTCATGAGGAAATTACTATGCAGTGATTTTCTCCAAAATGACAGTGCTTAAATTGCTCTGAAAAGCAAATAATCACATCAGCGCCAAGAAACTTCATTTCCCATGATGCTTTGCACACGGAAGCATTGGGATGATGTCACCGCCTAGTACCAGAAACACGTTCTGCGCATGTGCGGGAAGCCGTGGAGCTTTTCCCGCGAACTAAGACCATAAATCTTCAGCAGAGACAAAGAAACCTCGTTCTTTTGCCCAGGATACCTGGCGGTAAGGACACGCTTGTCAACGCTCCGACAACTTGAGCACGCGGAAGCTCTAAGTGCCAAGTTGAGCCCACGCAACCGCTGGAAACTACACTCAACTCCATCGGGACCTGACTGGGAACGAGCGGAGCTCCATTCAGCTCTCAGAGACGCTGTAAGTTGTCAAACTCAGCACAAAAGAAACTTCGTTCTCTTTGTGTCCAGCCGTGGAGAAACACACGTGGAGCCAAACAACGGAGAAAGCATCAAACCGACGGATGACGCTGAAAACTGCGGAGAAAAACGGAGAACCGTCAAATCATAACAGCGGGGACGCCTTGCTGCTTCATCTGGTGATCAGAAAACTCTTTTTTTTCTCTCCTTTTCTTCTCCCGTTTCCTCTATAGTCCAGAATAAGCAATAAAACCGCGCTATTGCTTAAAAAGTAGCTTCGTGTTTTCCTCTTTCGCTCCCAATTCGTCCTTCGGGTCATTTTGAAAGAATAAACTGCTTATTGATCATCGCTAATATCTTTAGTCGTCAGCTCTGGCCAGGCTGCCGACTCCTTTTAGATTAAACAATTTACAAGTGACCCTTTTGTTGTTTGTTAACTTTTGAAGTGTTTGAGTTAAGTTTTACTGTGATTCTAAGCCACTAAGTGTTCGGGAAAGTAGAAAACTTTACACATCCAGGTCTCCTGTTGAATGCGAGGGGAGGGGCAGAGCCCCACACACACTCACAGCTCACTCCCCCCCCACCTACTCTGGGGAAACAAAGACCCATTCATCTCACACACACACACACACACTCACTCACACACACCACACAAACACCTTGAACATTATTTTGAATATACATTCTTTTAGTATATCACATGGTTATTATTCATTTATGCCACTGTTTATTCATTTGACAAATTGTTAATTAAACGTTATAAAATTCAGATTTTCGTCTCCAGTAGCTTTGTTGTGTCGAAGAGAAGTCTCTGCTCCAAGGATTCTACGAACTTCAAGAAAGACTGATAAGAGTTTTGGATTCAATTTTTCCCCGGTAAAAGGGGAATGGTGCCCCGTATATCTAAGAATATCTTAATTAATTAATAAATCAGTAAATATTCCCATATTTACAGAATTTATTGAAGAATCCAAAAGTAAGTTGAAGCTTACTAATTGTTCGCTCCTAATAACCCCAACAGCCTTTAAAAGGTCCCTCAGTCTTGTTTTGAAGGCACCACAATCATGGGGAAGACTTCTGACTTAACAGCTGTCCAAAAGACAATCATTGACACCTTGCACAAGGAGGGCAAGACACAAAAGGTGATTGCTAAAGAAGCTGGCTGTTCGCAGAGCTCTGTGTCCAAGCACATTAACAGACAGGCGAAGGGACGGAAAAAATGTGGTAGAAAAAAGTGTACAAGCTCTAGGGATAACCGCACCCTGCAGAGAATTGTGACGACAAACCCATTCAAAAATGTGGGGGAGATCCACAAAGAGTGGACTGCAGCTGGAGTCAGCGCTTCAAGAACCACCACGAGGAGACTCATGAAAGACATGGGATTCAGGTGTCGCATTCCGTGTGTCAAGCCACTCTTGAACAAGAAACAGCGCAAGAAGCGTCTCGCCTGGGCCAAGGACAAAAAGGACTGGACTGATGCTGAGTGGTCCAAAGTTATGTTTTCTGATGAAAGCAAGTTCTGCATTTCCTTTGGAAATCAAGGACCCAGAGTCTGGAGGAAGAGCGGAGAAGCACAGAATCCACGTTGCATGAGGTCCAGTGTAAAGTTTCCACCGTCAGTGATGGTGTGGGGTGCCATGTCATCTGCCGGTGTTGGCCCACTCTGTTTCCTGAGGTCCAGGGTCAATGCAGCCGTCTACCAGGAAGTTTTAGAGCACTTCATGCTTCCTGCTGCTGACCAACTTTATGGGGATGCAGACTTCACCTTTCAACAGGACTTGGCACCTGCACACAGTGCCAAAACCACCAGCACCTGGTTCAAGGACCATGGTATCCCTGTCCTTGATTGGCCAGCAAACTCGCCTGACCTTAACCCCATAGAAAATCTATGGGGTATTGTGAAGCGGAGGATGCAATACGCTAGACCCAACAATGCAGAGGAGCTGAAGACGACTATCAGAGCAGCCTGGGCTCTCATAACACCTGAGCAGTGCCACAGACTGATCGAGTCCATGCCACGCCGCATTACTGCAGTTATTGAGGCAAAAGGAGCCCCGACTAAGTATTGAGTGCTATACATGCACATTCTTTTCATGTTCATTCTTTTCAGTTGGCCAACATTAGAGAAACAAACATTTTTTCATTGGCCTTTAGAATATTCTAATTTTCTGAGATACCAGATTTGATGTTTTCATTGGTTGTCACCTATAAATATCAAATTTAAATGTAATAAACATCGGAAATACATTGGTCTGTGTGCATTGCATGAATATAATGTACAAGTTTCACGTTTTGAATGGAATTACTGAAATATTTTCAACCTTTTGATGATATTCTAATTTACTGGCCAGCACCTGTATGTCACCATCAGCTACATACTGCCCTTGAATATGTTCTAATAACTGAACTGTAGCCAAACAGTCAAGATTTCTGTGGTTCCACTGGGGTTTGAACCCAGGACCTTCCGCGTGTGAGGAAAACGTGATGACCACTACACTATGAAACCATCAATTCAACTTTTCCAGTATCAGGTTTGCTGCAATAAATGAAAAACTGACTAATATTTTTACATAATAGTTTGACAGAAAATATTTGACATCTTTCAAAATTCAATGTGGTCTATATCTAAAGTGAAGAACTTACGCACCACTAGCAGAGATCCTGAAAGCTGAATTATGGAATTGTCATCTCTGATTGAAAAAGTCCTACCAGTTTACTCAAATATGGAATGAAAAGGTGCATGAGCACAACTTAGCAATTTCTTTAGTGGTTCCACTGGGGATTGAACCCAGAACCTTCTGTGTGTAAGACAGATGTGATGACCTTTACACCATGGAACCTTGCTTCAAAATATTATATATAGAAGGAACAATCCAAAAATAGAAGTACGTTGAGCATAAAGAGTTGTTACTGAAGCCAGCTTAAGTCACTTTACGCTTTAGGAATGGAACCCCAGAAGAAGTCTCTTGTTTTTTGTTTCCTGCCCTCAAAACATCAATTGATCACTTTAGTAAGAATACACCAGTGCAAGGAACTGGTACAATGTACATTATTTAAAATTAAGCTATATATACATTCTTTTGCATTTATATTTATGGGGTGACAACACTTTCAAAAAACGATTCCATCCTGGGAAATGTCTTTGGTTCTTTTGTAATTCCATTAGTGACTTTCGTCATGTTGAATGAGAAGATCATATTGGATTCTATCGAGTTCAAGAAATCCCTAGGTTTGAAGAATATGTCACCATCAGCTTTAACAGGAAACATTTGCAAACTGCCCTTGAATATGTTCTAATAACTGAACTGTGGCCAAACAATCAAGATTACTGAGGTTCCACTGGGGTTTGAACCCAGGACCTTCCGCGTGTGAGGCAGATGTGATAACCACTACACTATGGAACCATCAATTGAACTTTTCCAGTATCAGGTTTGTTGCATTAAATGAAAACTGACTATGTGATATGTTTAATTAATAGTTTGACAGAAAATATTTGACATCTTTCAAAATTCAATGTGGTCTACATCTAAAGTCAAGAACTTATGCATCACTAGCAGAGATCCTGAAAGCAGAAATATGGAATTGTCATCTCTGATTGAAAAAGTCCTACCAGTTTACTCAAATATGGAATGAAAAAGTGCATGAGCACAACTTAGGAATCTCTTTAGAGGTTCCACTGGGGATTGAACCCAGAACATTCTGTGTGTAAGACAGATGTGATGACCATTACACCATGAAACCTTGCTTCAAACTTGCTTCAAAACATTTTATATAGAAGGAACAATCCAAAAAGAGAAGTACGTTGAGCATAAAGAGTTGTTACTGAAGCCAGCTTAAGTCACTTGATGCTTTAGGAATGGAACCCCAGAAGAAGTCTCTTGTTTTTTGTTTCCTGCCCTCAAAACATCAATTGATCACTTTAGTAAGAATACAAAAATGCAAGGAACTGGTACAATGTACATTATTTAAAATTAAGCTATATATACATACTTTTGCATTTATATTTATGGGGTGTCAACACTGTCAAAAATGTATTCCATCCTTGGAAATGTATTTGGTTCTTTTGTAACTCCATTAGTGACTTTCGTCTTGATGAATGAGAAGACCATTTAGGATTCTATCGAGTTCAAGAAATCCCTATGTTTGAAGAATATGTCACCATCAGCTTTAACAGGAAATACTTACAGACTGCCCTTGAATATGTCCTAATAACTGAACTGTAGCCAAACAATCAAGATTACTGTGGTTCCACTGGGGTTTGAACCCAGGACCTTCCGCATGTGAGGCAGACGTGATGACCGCTACACTATGGAACCATCAATGTCTCTTTTCCAGTATCAGGTTTGTTGCAATAAATGAAAAACTGACTAATATTTTTACATAATAGTTTGACAGAAAATATTTGACATCTTTCAAAATTGAATGTGGTCTACATCTAAAGTGAAGAACTTACGCATCACTAGCAGAGATCCTGAAAGCTGAATTATGGAATTGTCATCTCTGATTGAAAAAGTCCTACCAGTTTACTCAAATATGGAATGAAAAAGTGCACGAGAACAACTTATCAATCTCTTTAGTGGTTCAACTGGGGATTGAACCCAGAGCCTTCTGTGTGTTAGACAGATGTGATGACCATTACACCATGGAACCTTGCTTCAAAACATTTTATATAGAAGGAACAATCCAAAAAGAGAAGTACGTTGAGCATAAAGAGTTGTTACTGAAGCCAGCTTAAGTCACTTTACGCTTTAGGAATGGAGCCACGGAAGAAGTCTCTTGTTTTTTGTTTCCTGCCCTCAAAACATCAATTGATCACTTTAGTAAGAATACACCAATGCAAGGAACTGGTACAATGTACATTATTTAAAATTAAGCTATATATACATTCTTTTGCATTTATATTTATGGGGTGACAACACTGTCAAAAATCGATTCCATCCTGGGAAATGTCTTTGGTTCTTTTGTAATTCCATTAGTGACTTTCGTCTTGATGAATGAGAAGACCATTTAGGATTCTATCGAGTTCAAGAAATCCCTATGTTTGAAGAATATGTCACCATCAGCTTTAACAGGAAACACTTACAGACTGCCCTTGAATATGTTCTAATAACTGAACTGTAGCCAAACAAACAAGAATACTGTGGTTCCACAAGGGTTTGAACCCAGGACCTTCCGCATGTGAGGCAGACGTGATGACCACTACACTATGGAACCATCAATGTGGCTTTTCCAGTATCAGGTTTGTTGCAATAAATGAAAAACTGACTAATATTTTTACATAATAGTTTGACAGAAAATATTTGACATCTTTCAAAATTCAATGTGGTCTACATCTAAATTGAAGAACTTACGCATCACTAGCAGAGATCCTGAAAGCTGAATTATGGAATTGTCATCTCTGATTGAAAAAGTCCTACCAGTTTACTCAAATATGGAATGAAAAAGTGCATGAGCACAACTTAGCAATCTCTTTAGTGGTTCCACTGGGGATTGAACCCAGAACCTTCTGTGTGTTAGACAGATGTGATGACCATTACACCATGGAACCTTGCTTAAACCTTGCTTCAAAACATTTTATATAGAAGGAACAATCCAAAAAGAGAAGTACGTTGAGCATAAAGAGTTGTTACTGAAGCCAGCTTAAGTCACTTTACGCTTTAGGAATGGAAGCCCAGAAGAAGTCTCTTGTTTTTTGTTTCCTGCCCTCAAAACATCAATTGATCACTTTAGAAAGAATACACCAATGCAAGGAACTGGTACAATGTACATTATTTAAAATTAAGCTATAGATGCATTCTTTTGCATTTACAATTATGGGGTGACAACACTGTCAAAAAAGGATTCCAGCCAGGAAAATCTGTCAGAATCTTTTGTAATTTTATTAGTGACTTTCGTCTTGTTGAATGAGAAGACCATAGTGGATTCTATCGAGTTCAAGAAATCCCTTTGTTTGAAGAATATGTCACCATCATCTTTAACAGGGAACACTTACAGACTGCCCTTGAAAATGTTCTAATAACTGAACTGTAGCCAAACAATCAAGATTAATGTGGTTCCACTGGGGTTTGAACCCAGGACCTTCTGCGTGTGAGGCAGACGTGATGACCACTACACTATGGAACCATCAATGTGACTTTTCCAGTATCAGGTTTGTTGCAATAAATGAAAAACTGACTAATATTTTTACATAATAATTTGACAGAAAATATTTGACATCTTTCAAAATTGAATGTGGTCTACATCTAAAGTGAAAAACTTATGCATCACTAGCAGAGATCCTGAAAGCTGAATTATGGAATTGTAATCTCTGATTGAAAAAGTCCTACCAGTTTACTCAAATATGGAATCAAAAAGTTCATGAGCACAACTTAGCAATCTCTTTAGTGGTTCCACTGGGGATTGAACCCAGAGCCTTCTGTGTGTAAGACAGATGTGATGACCATTACACCATGGAACCTTGCATCAAAACATTTTATATAGAAGGAACAATCCAAAAAGAGAAGTACGTTGAGCATAAAGAGTTGTTACTGAAGCCAGCTTAAGTCACTTTACGCTTTAGGAATGGAACCACGGAAGAAGTCTCTTGTTTTTTGTTTCCTGCCCTCAAAACATCAATTGATCACTTTAGTAAGAATACACCAATGCAAGGAACTGGTACAATGTACATTATTTAAAATTAAGCTATATATACATTCTTTTGCATTTATATTTATGGGGTGACAACACTGTCAAAAATCGATTCCATCCTGGGAAATGTCTTTGGTTCTTTTGTAATTCCATTAGTGACTTTCGTCTTGATGAATGAGAAGACCATTTAGGATTCTATCGAGTTCAAGAAATCCCTATGTTTGAAGAATATGTCACCATCAGCTTTAACAGGAAACACTTACAGACTGCCCTTGAATATGTTCTAATAACTGAACTGTAGCCAAACAAACAAGAATACTGTGGTTCCACAAGGGTTTGAACCCAGACCTTCCGCATGTGAGGCAGACGTGATGACCACTACACTATGGAACCATCAATGTGGCTTTTCCAGTATCAGGTTTGTTGCAATAAATGAAAAACTGACTAATATTTTTACATAATAGTTTGACAGAAAATATTTGACATCTTTCAAAATTCAATGTGGTCTACATCTAAATTGAAGAACTTACGCATCACTAGCAGAGATCCTGAAAGCTGAATTATGGAATTGTCATCTCTGATTGAAAAAGTCCTACCAGTTTACTCAAATATGGAATGAAAAAGTGCATGAGCACAACTTAGCAATCTCTTTAGTGGTTCCACTGGGGATTGAACCCAGAGCCTTCTGTGTGTTAGACAGATGTGATGACCATTACACCATGGAACCTTGCTTAAACCTTGCTTCAAAACATTTTATATAGAAGGAACAATCCAAAAAGAGAAGTACGTTGAGCATAAAGAGTTGTTACTGAAGCCAGCTTAAGTCACTTTACGCTTTAGGAATGGAAGCCCAGAAGAAGTCTCTTGTTTTTTGTTTCCTGCCCTCAAAACATCAATTGATCACTTTAGAAAGAATACACCAATGCAAGGAACTGGTACAATGTACATTATTTAAAATTAAGCTATAGATGCATTCTTTTGCATTTACAATTATGGGGTGACAACACTGTCAAAAAAGGATTCCAGCCAGGAAAATCTGTCAGAATCTTTTGTAATTTTATTAGTGACTTTCGTCTTGTTGAATGAGAAGACCATATTGGATTCTATCGAGTTCAAGAAATCCCTTTGTTTGAAGAATATGTCACCATCATCTTTAACAGGGAACACTTACAGACTGCCCTTGAAAATGTTCTAATAACTGAACTGTAGCCAAACAATCAAGATTAATGTGGTTCCACTGGGGTTTGAACCCAGGACCTTCTGCGTGTGAGGCAGACGTGATGACCACTACACTATGGAACCATCAATGTGACTTTTCCAGTATCAGGTTTGTTGCAATAAATGAAAAACTGACTAATATTTTTACATAATAATTTGACAGAAAATATTTGACATCTTTCAAAATTGAATGTGGTCTACATCTAAAGTGAAAAACTTATGCATCACTAGCAGAGATCCTGAAAGCTGAATTATGGAATTGTAATCTCTGATTGAAAAAGTCCTACCAGTTTACTCAAATATGGAATCAAAAAGTTCATGAGCACAACTTAGCAATCTCTTTAGTGGTTCCACTGGGGATTGAACCCAGAACCTTCTGTGTGTTAGACAGATGTGATGACCATTACACCATGGAACCTTGCTTCAAATTGTTTTATATAGAAGGTACAATCCAAAAAGAGAAGTACGTTGAGCATAAGGAGTTGTTACTGAAGCCAGCCTAAGTCACTTTACGCTTTAGGAATGGAACCCCAGAAGAAGACTCTTGTTTTTTGTTTGCTGCTCTCAAAACATCAATTGATCACTTTAGTAAGAATACACCAATGCAAGGAACTGGTACAATGTACATTATTTAAAATTAAGCTATATATACATTCTTTTGCATTTATATTTATGGGGTGACAACACTGTCAAAAATCGATTCCATCCTGGGAAATGTCTTTGGTTCTTTTGTAATTCCATTAGTGACTTTCGTCTTGATGAATGAGAAGACCATTTAGGATTCTATCGAGTTCAAGAAATCCCTATGTTTGAAGAATATGTCACCATCAGCTTTAACAGGAAACACTTACAGACTGCCCTTGAATATGTTCTAATAACTGAACTGTAGCCAAACAAACAAGAATACTGTGGTTCCACAAGGGTTTGAACCCAGACCTTCCGCATGTGAGGCAGACGTGATGACCACTACACTATGGAACCATCAATGTGGCTTTTCCAGTATCAGGTTTGTTGCAATAAATGAAAAACTGACTAATATTTTTACATAATAGTTTGACAGAAAATATTTGACATCTTTCAAAATTCAATGTGGTCTACATCTAAATTGAAGAACTTACGCATCACTAGCAGAGATCCTGAAAGCTGAATTATGGAATTGTCATCTCTGATTGAAAAAGTCCTACCAGTTTACTCAAATATGGAATGAAAAAGTGCATGAGCACAACTTAGCAATCTCTTTAGTGGTTCCACTGGGGATTGAACCCAGAGCCTTCTGTGTGTTAGACAGATGTGATGACCATTACACCATGGAACCTTGCTTAAACCTTGCTTCAAAACATTTTATATAGAAGGAACAATCCAAAAAGAGAAGTACGTTGAGCATAAAGAGTTGTTACTGAAGCCAGCTTAAGTCACTTTACGCTTTAGGAATGGAAGCCCAGAAGAAGTCTCTTGTTTTTTGTTTCCTGCCCTCAAAACATCAATTGATCACTTTAGAAAGAATACACCAATGCAAGGAACTGGTACAATGTACATTATTTAAAATTAAGCTATAGATGCATTCTTTTGCATTTACAATTATGGGGTGACAACACTGTCAAAAAAGGATTCCAGCCAGGAAAATCTGTCAGAATCTTTTGTAATTTTATTAGTGACTTTCGTCTTGTTGAATGAGAAGACCATATTGGATTCTATCGAGTTCAAGAAATCCCTTTGTTTGAAGAATATGTCACCATCATCTTTAACAGGGAACACTTACAGACTGCCCTTGAAAATGTTCTAATAACTGAACTGTAGCCAAACAATCAAGATTAATGTGGTTCCACTGGGGTTTGAACCCAGGACCTTCTGCGTGTGAGGCAGACGTGATGACCACTACACTATGGAACCATCAATGTGACTTTTCCAGTATCAGGTTTGTTGCAATAAATGAAAAACTGACTAATATTTTTACATAATAATTTGACAGAAAATATTTGACATCTTTCAAAATTGAATGTGGTCTACATCTAAAGTGAAAAACTTATGCATCACTAGCAGAGATCCTGAAAGCTGAATTATGGAATTGTAATCTCTGATTGAAAAAGTCCTACCAGTTTACTCAAATATGGAATCAAAAAGTTCATGAGCACAACTTAGCAATCTCTTTAGTGGTTCCACTGGGGATTGAACCCAGAACCTTCTGTGTGTTAGACAGATGTGATGACCATTACACCATGGAACCTTGCTTCAAATTGTTTTATATAGAAGGTACAATCCAAAAAGAGAAGTACGTTGAGCATAAGGAGTTGTTACTGAAGCCAGCCTAAGTCACTTTACGCTTTAGGAATGGAACCCCAGAAGAAGACTCTTGTTTTTTGTTTGCTGCTCTCAAAACATCAATTGATCACTTTAGTAAGAATACACCAATGCAAGGAACTGGTACAATGTACATTATTTAAAATTAAGCTATATATACAGTCTTTTGCATTTATATTTATGGGGTGACAACACTGTCAAAAATCGATTCCATCCTGGGAAATGTCTTTGGTTCTTTTGTAATTCCATTAGTGACTTTCGTCTTGATGAATGAGAAGACCATTTAGGATTCTATCGAGTTCAAGAAATGCCTATGTTTGAAGAATATATCACCATCAGCTTTAACAGGAAACACTTACAGACTGCCCTTGTATATGTTCTAATAACTGAACTGTAGCCAAACAAACAAGAATACTGTGGTTCCACTGGGGTTTGAACCCAGGACCTTCCGCGTGTGAGGCAGACGTGATGACCACTACACTATGGAACCATCAATTGAACTTTTCCAGTATCAGGTTTGTTGCAATAAATGAAAAACTGACTAATATTTTTACATAATAGTTTGACAGAAAATATTTGACATCTTTCAAAATTCAATGTGGCCTACATCTAAAGTGAAGAACTTACGCATCACTAGCAGAGATCCTGAAAGCTGAATTATGGAATTGTCATCTCTGATTGAAAAAGTCCTACCAGTTTACTCAAATATGGAATGAAAAAGTGCATGAGAACAACTTATCAAACTCTTTAGTGGTTCCACTGGGGATTGAACCCAGAGCCTTCTGTGTGTTAGACAGATGTGATGACCATTACACCATGGAACCTTACTTCAAAACATTTTATATAGAAGGAACAATCCAAAAAGAGAAGTACGTTGAGCATAAAGAGTTGTTACTGAAGCCAGCTTAAGTCACTTTACGCTTTAGGAATGGAACCACGGAAGAAGTCTCTTGTTTTTTGTTTCCTGCCCTCAAAACATCAATTGCTCACTTTAGTAAGAATACACCATTGCAAGGAACTGGTACAATGTACATTATTTAAAATTAAGCTATATATACATTCTTTTGCATTTATATTTATGGGGTTACAACACTGTCAAATATCGATTCCATCCTGGGAAATGTCTTTGGTTCTTTTGTAATTCCATTAGTGACTTTCGTCTTGATGAATGAGAAGACCATTTAGGATTCTATCGAGTTCAAGAAATCCCTATGTTTGAAGAATATGTCACCATCAGGTTTAACAGGAAACACTTACAGACTGCCCTTGAATATGTTCTAATAACTGAACTGTGGCCAAAAATCAAGATTACTGTGGTTGCACTGGGGTTTGAACCCAGGACCTTCCGCGTGTGAGGCAAACGTGATGACCACTACACTATGGAACCATCAATGTGGCTTTTCCAGTATCAGGTTTGTTGCAATAAATGAAAAACTGACTAATATTTTTACATAATAGTTTGACAGAAAATATTTGACATCTTTCAAAATTCAATGTGGTCTACATCTAAAGTGAAGAACTTACGCATCACTAGCAGAGATCCTGAAAGCTGAATTATGGAATTGTCATCTCTGACTGAAAAAGTCCTACCAGTTTACTCAAATATGGAATGAAAAAGTGCATGAGCACAAATTAGCAATCTCTTTAGTGGTTCCACTGGGGATTGAACCCAGAGCCTTCTGTGTGTTAGGCAGATGTGATGACCATTACACCATGGAACCTTGCTTCACCCTTGCTTCAACCTTGCTTCAAAACATTTTATATAGAAGGAACAATCCAAAAAGAGAAGTACGTTGAGCATAAAGAGTTGTTACTGAAGCCAGCTTAAGTCACTTTACGCTTTAGGAATGGAAGCCCAGAAGAAGTCTCTTGTTTTTTGTTTCCTGCCCTCAAAACATCAATTGATCACTTTAGAAAGAATACACCAATGCAAGGAACTGGTACAATGCACATTATTTAAAATTAAGCTATAGATGCATTCTTTTGCATTTACAATTATGGGGTGACAACACTGTCAAAAAATGATTCCAGCCAGGAAAATCTGTTAGAATCTTTTGTAATTTTATTAGTGACTTTCGTCTTACTGAATGAGAAGACCATATTGGATTCTATCGAGTTCAAGAAATCCTTATGTTTGAAGAATATGTCACCATCATCTTTAACAGGGAACACTTACAGACTGCCCTTGAAAATGTTCTAATAACTGAACTGTAGCCAAACAATCAAGATTAGTGTGGTTCCACTGGGGTTTGAACCCAGGACCTTCTGCGTGTGAGGCAGACATGATGACCACTACACTATGGAACCATCAATGAGTCTTTTCCAGTATCAGGTTTGTTGCAATAAATGAAAAACTGACTAATATTTTTACATATTAATTTGACAGAAAATATTTGACATCTTTCAAAATTGATTTTGGTCTACATCTAAAGTGAAGAACTTATGCATCACTAGCAGAGATCCTGAAAGCTTAATTATGGAATTGTCATCTCTGATTGAAAAAGTCCTACCAGTTTACTCAAATATGGAATGAAGAAGTGCATGAGCACAACTTAGCAATGTCTTTAGTGGTTCCACTGGGGATTGAACCCAGAACCTTCTGTGTGTTAGACAGATGTGATGACCATAAAACCATGGAACCTTGCTTCAAATTGTTTTATATAGAAGGTACAATCCAAAAAGAGAAGTACGTTGAGCATAAAGAGTTGTTACTGAAGCCAGCTTAAGTCACTTTACGCTTTAGGAATGGAAGCCCAGAAGAAGTCTCTTGTTTTTTGTTTCCTGCCCTCAAAACATCAATTGATCACTTTAGAAAGAATACACCAATGCAAGGAACTGGTACAATGTACATTATTTAAAATTAAGCTATAGATGCATTCTTTTGCATTTACAATTATGGGGTGACAACACTGTCAAAAAAGGATTCCAGCCAGGAAAATCTGTCAGAATCTTTTGTAATTTTATTAGTGACTTTCGTCTTGTTGAATGAGAAGACCATATTGGATTCTATCGAGTTCAAGAAATCCCTTTGTTTGAAGAATATGTCACCATCATCTTTAACAGGGAACACTTACAGACTGCCCTTGAAAATGTTCTAATAACTGAACTGTAGCCAAACAATCAAGATTAATGTGGTTCCACTGGGGTTTGAACCCAGGACCTTCTGCGTGTGAGGGAGACGTGATGACCACTACACTATGGAACCATCAATGTGACTTTTCCAGTATCAGGTTTGGTGCAATAAATGAAAAACTGACTAATATTTTTACATAATAATTTGACAGAAAATATTTGACATCTTTCAAAATTGAATGTGGTCTACATCTAAAGTGAAAAACTTATGCATCACTAGCAGAGATCCTGAAAGCTGAATTATGGAATTGTAATCTCTGATTGAAAAAGTCCTACCAGTTTACTCAAATATGGAATCAAAAAGTTCATGAGCACAACTTAGCAATCTCTTTAGTGGTTCCACTGGGGATTGAACCCAGAACCTTCTGTGTGTTAGACAGATGTGATGACCATTACACCATGGAACCTTGCTTCAAATTCTTTTATATAGAAGGTACAATCCAAAAAGAGAAGTACGTTGAGCATAAGGAGTTGTTACTGAAGCCAGCCTAAGTCACTTTACGCTTTAGGAATGGAACCCCAGAAGAAGACTCTTGTTTTTTGTTTGCTGCTCTCAAAATATCAATTGATCACTTTAGTAAGAATACACCAATGCAAGGAACTGGTACAATGTACATTATTTAAAATTAAGCTATATATACAGTCTTTTGCATTTATATTTATGGGGTGACAACACTGTCAAAAATCGATTCCATCCTGGGAAATGTCTTTGGTTCTTTTGTAATTCCATTAGTGACTTTCGTCTTGATGAATGAGAAGACCATTTAGGATTCTATCGAGTTCAAGAAATGCCTATGTTTGAAGAATATGTCACCATCAGCTTTAACAGGAAACACTTACAGACTGCCCTTGTATATGTTCTAATAACTGAACTGTAGCCAAACAAACAAGAATACTGTGGTTCCACTGGGGTTTGAACCCAGGACCTTCCGCGTGTGAGGCAGACGTGATGACCACTACACTATGGAACCATCAATTGAACTTTTCCAGTATCAGGTTTGTTGCAATAAATGAAAAACTGACTAATATTTTTATATATTAATTTGACAGAAAATATTTGACATCTTTCAAAATTGATTTTGGTCTACATCTAAAGTGAAGAACTTATGCATCACTAGCAGAGATCCTGAAAGCTTAATTATGGAATTGTCATCTCTGATTGAAAAAGTCCTACCAGTTTACTCAAATATGGAATGAAGAAGTGCATGAGCACAACTTAGCAATGTCTTTAGTGGTTCCACTGGGGATTGAACCCAGAACCTTCTGTGTGTTAGACAGATGTGATGACCATAAAACCATGGAACCTTGCTTCAAATTGTTTTATATAGAAGGTACAATCCAAAAAGAGAAGTACGTTGAGCATAAAGAGTTGTTACTGAAGCCAGCTTAAGTCACTTTACGCTTTAGGAATGGAAGCCCAGAAGAAGTCTCTTGTTTTTTGTTTCCTGCCCTCAAAACATCAATTGATCACTTTAGAAAGAATACACCAATGCAAGGAACTGGTACAATGTACATTATTTAAAATTAAGCTATAGATGCATTCTTTTGCATTTACAATTATGGGGTGACAACACTGTCAAAAAAGGATTCCAGCCAGGAAAATCTGTCAGAATCTTTTGTAATTTTATTAGTGACTTTCGTCTTGTTGAATGAGAAGACCATATTGGATTCTATCGAGTTCAAGAAATCCCTTTGTTTGAAGAATATGTCACCATCATCTTTAACAGGGAACACTTACAGACTGCCCTTGAAAATGTTCTAATAACTGAACTGTAGCCAAACAATCAAGATTAATGTGGTTCCACTGGGGTTTGAACCCAGGACCTTCTGCGTGTGAGGGAGACGTGATGACCACTACACTATGGAACCATCAATGTGACTTTTCCAGTATCAGGTTTGTTGCAATAAATGAAAAACTGACTAATATTTTTACATAATAATTTGACAGAAAATATTTGACATCTTTCAAAATTGAATGTGGTCTACATCTAAAGTGAAAAACTTATGCATCACTAGCAGAGATCCTGAAAGCTGAATTATGGAATTGTAATCTCTGATTGAAAAAGTCCTACCAGTTTACTCAAATATGGAATCAAAAAGTTCATGAGCACAACTTAGCAATCTCTTTAGTGGTTCCACTGGGGATTGAACCCAGAACCTTCTGTGTGTTAGACAGATGTGATGACCATTACACCATGGAACCTTGCTTCAAATTCTTTTATATAGAAGGTACAATCCAAAAAGAGAAGTACGTTGAGCATAAGGAGTTGTTACTGAAGCCAGCCTAAGTCACTTTACGCTTTAGGAATGGAACCCCAGAAGAAGACTCTTGTTTTTTGTTTGCTGCTCTCAAAATATCAATTGATCACTTTAGTAAGAATACACCAATGCAAGGAACTGGTACAATGTACATTATTTAAAATTAAGCTATATATACAGTCTTTTGCATTTATATTTATGGGGTGACAACACTGTCAAAAATCGATTCCATCCTGGGAAATGTCTTTGGTTCTTTTGTAATTCCATTAGTGACTTTCGTCTTGATGAATGAGAAGACCATTTAGGATTCTATCGAGTTCAAGAAATGCCTATGTTTGAAGAATATGTCACCATCAGCTTTAACAGGAAACACTTACAGACTGCCCTTGTATATGTTCTAATAACTGAACTGTAGCCAAACAAACAAGAATACTGTGGTTCCACTGGGGTTTGAACCCAGGACCTTCCGCGTGTGAGGCAGACGTGATGACCACTACACTATGGAACCATCAATTGAACTTTTCCAGTATCAGGTTTGTTGCAATAAATGAAAAACTGACTAATATTTTTACATAATAGTTTGACAGAAAATATTTGACATCTTTCAAAATTCAATGTGGCCTACATCTAAAGTGAAGAACTTACGCATCACTAGCAGAGATCCTGAAAGCTGAATTATGGAATTGTCATCTCTGATTGAAAAAGTCCTACCAGTTTACTCAAATATGGAATGAAAAAGTGCATGAGAACAACTTATCAAACTCTTTAGTGGTTCCACTGGGGATTGAACCCAGAGCCTTCTGTGTGTTAGACAGATGTGATGACCATTACACCATGGCACCTTGCTTCAAAACATTTTATATAGAAGGAACAATCCAAAAAGAGAAGTACGTTGAGCATAAAGAGTTGTTACTGAAGCCAGCTTAAGTCACTTTACGCTTTAGGAATGGAACCACGGAAGAAGTCTCTTGTTTTTTGTTTCCTGCCCTCAAAACATCAATTGCTCACTTTAGTAAGAATACACCATTGCAAGGAACTGGTACAATGTACATTATTTAAAATTAAGCTATATATACATTCTTTTGCATTTATATTTATGGGGTTACAACACTGTCAAATATCGATTCCATCCTGGGAAATGTCTTTGGTTCTTTTGTAATTCCATTAGTGACTTTCGTCTTGATGAATGAGAAGACCATTTAGGATTCTATCGAGTTCAAGAAATCCCTATGTTTGAAGAATATGTCACCATCAGGTTTAACAGGAAACACTTACAGACTGCCCTTGAATATGTTCTAATAACTGAACTGTAGCCAAAAATATAGATTACTGTGGTTCCACTGGGGTTTGAACCCAGGACCTTCCGCGTGTGAGGCAGACGTGATGACCACTACACTATGGAACCATCAATGTGGCTTTTCCAGTATCAGGTTTGTTGCAATAAATGAAAAACTGACTAATATTTTTACATAATAGTTTGACAGAAAATATTTGACATCTTTCAAAATTCAATGTGGTCTACATCTAAAGTGAAGAACTTACGCATCACTAGCAGAGATCCTGAAAGCTGAATTATGGAATTGTCATCTCTGACTGAAAAAGTCCTACCAGTTTACTCAAATATGGAATGAAAAAGTGCATGAGCACAAATTAGCAATCTCTTTAGTGGTTCCACTGGGGATTGAACCCAGAGCCTTCTGTGTGTTAGGCAGATGTGATGACCATTACACCATGGAACCTTGCTTCACCCTTGCTTCAACCTTGCTTCAAAACATTTTATATAGAAGGAACAATCCAAAAAGAGAAGTACGTTGAGCATAAAGAGTTGTTACTGAAGCCAGCTTAAGTCACTTTACGCTTTAGGAATGGAAGCCCAGAAGAAGTCTCTTGTTTTTTGTTTCCTGCCCTAAAAACATCAATTGATCACTTTAGAAAGAATACACCAATGCAAGGAACTGGTACAATGCACATTATTTAAAATTAAGCTATAGATGCATTCTTTTGCATTTACAATTATGGGGTGACAACACTGTCAAAAAATGATTCCAGCCAGGAAAATCTGTTAGAATCTTTTGTAATTCCATTAGTGACTTTCGTCTTAATGAATGAGAAGACCATATTGGATTCTATCGAGTTCAAGAAATCCCTATGTTTGAAGAATATGTCACCATCATCTTTAACAGGGAACACTTACAGACTGCCCTTGAAAATGTTCTAATAACTGAACTGTAGCCAAACAATCAAGATTAGTGTGGTTCCACTGGGGTTTGAACCCAGGACCTTCTGCATGTGAGGCAGACATGATGACCACTACACTATGGAACCATCAATGAGTCTTTTCCAGTATCAGGTTTGTTGCAATAAATGAAAAACTGACTAATATTTTTACATATTAATTTGACAGAAAATATTTGACATCTTTCAAAATTGATTTTGGTCTACATCTAAAGTGAAGAACTTATGCATCACTAGCAGAGATCCTGAAAGCTTAATTATGGAATTGTCATCTCTGATTGAAAAAGTCCTACCAGTTTACTCAAATATGGAATGAAAAAGTGCATGAGCACAACTTAGCAATCTCTTTAGTGGTTCCACTGGGGATTGAACCCAGAACCTTCTGTTTGTTAGACAGATGTGATGACCATTACACCATGGAACCTTGCTTCAAAATCTTTTATATAGAAGGTACAATCCAAAAAGAGAAGTACGTTGAGCATAAAGAGTTGTTACTGAAGCCAGCTTAAGTCACTTTACGCTTTAGGAATGGAACCCCAGAAGAAGACTCTTGTTTTTTGTTTGCTGCTCTCAAAACATCAATTGATCACTTTAGTAAGAATACACCAATGCAAGGAACTGGTACAATGTACATTATTTAAAATTAAGCTATATATACATTCTTTTGCATTTATATTTATGGGGTGACAACACTGTCAAAGATCGATTCCATCCTGGGAAATGTCTTTGGTCCTTTTGTAATTCCATTAGTGACTTTCGTCTTGATGAATGAGAAGACCATTTAGGATTCTATCGAGTTCAAGAAATCCCTATGTTTGAAGAATATTTCACCATCAGCTTTAACAGGAAACACTTACAGACTTCCCTTGAATATGTTCTAATAACTGAACTGTAGCCAAACAATCAAGATTTCTGTGGTTCCACTGGGGTTTGAACCCAGGACATTCCGCGTGTGAGGCAGACGTGATGACCACTACACTATGGAACCATCAATGTGGCTTTTCCAGTATCAGGTTTGTTGCAATAAATGAAAAACTGACTAATATTTTTACATAATAGTTTGACAGAAAATATTTGACATCTTTCAAAATTCAAAGTGGCCTACATCTAAAGTGAAGAACTTACGCATCACTAGCAGAGATCCTGAAAGCTGAATTATGGAATTGTCATCTCTGACTGAAAAAGTCCTACCAGTTTACTCAAATATGGAATGAAAAAGTGCATGAGAAAAACTTATCAAACTCTTGATTGGTTCCACTGGGGATTGAACCCAGAGCCTTCTGTGTGTTAGACAGATGTGATGACCATTACACCATGGAACCTTGCTTCAAAACATTTTATATAGAAGGAACAATCCAAAAAGAGAAGTACGTTGAGCATAAAGAGTTGTTACTGAAGCCAGCTTAAGTCACTTTACGCTTTAGGAATGGAACCACGGAAGAAGTCTCTTGTTTTTTGTTTCCTGCCCTCAAAACATCAATTGATCACTTTAGTAAGAAAACACCAATGCAAGGAACTGGTACAATGTACATTATTTAAAATTAAGCTACATATACATTCTTTTGCATTTATATTCATGGGGTGACAACACTGTCAAATATCGATACCATCCTGGGAAATGTCTTTGGTTCTTTTGTAATTCCATTAGTGACTTTCGTCTTGAAGAATGAGAAGACCATTTAGGATTCTATCGAGTTCAAGAAATCCCTATGTTTGAAGAATATGTCACCATCAGGTTCAACAGGAAACACTAACAGACTGCCCTTGAATATGTTCTAATAACTGAACTGTAGCCAAACAATCAAGATTACTGTGGTTCCACTGGGGTTTGAACCCAGGACCTTCCGCATGTGACGCAGACGTGATGACCACTACACTATGGAACCATCAATGTGGCTTTTCCAGTATCAGGTTTGTTGCAATAAATGAAAAACTGACTAATATTTTTACATAATAGTTTGACAGAAAATATTTGACATCTTTCAAAATTTAATGTGGTCTACATCTAAAGTGAAGAACTTACGCATCACTAGCAGAGATCCTGAAAGCTGAAATATGGAATTGTCATCTCTGACTGAAAAAGTCCTACCAGTTTACTCAAATATGGAATGAAAAAGTGCATGAGCACAACTTAGCAATCTCTTTAGTGGTTCCACTGGGAATTGAACCCAGAGCCTTCTGTGTGTTAGACAGATGTGATGACCATTACACCATGAAACCTTGCTTCAATTTGCTTCAACCTTGCTTCAAAACATTTTATATAGAAGGAACAATCCAAAAAGAGAAGTACGTTGAGCATAAAGAGTTGTTACTGAAGCCAGCTTAAGTCACTTTACGCTTTAGGAATGGAAGCCCAGAAGAAGTCTCTTGTTTTTTGTTTCCTGCCCTAAAAACATCAATTGATCACTTTAGAGAGAATACACCAATGCAAGGAACTGGTACAATGTACATTATTTAAAATTAAGCTATAGATGCATTCTTTTGCTTTTACAATTATGGGGTGACAACACTGTCAAAAAATGATTCCAGCCAGGAAAATCTGTCAGAATCTTTTGTAATTTTATTAGTGACTTTCGTCTTAATGAATGAGAAGACCATATTGGATTCTATCGAGTTCAAGAAATCCCTATGTTTGAAGAATATGTCACCATCATCTTTAACAGGGAACACTTACAGACTGCCCTTGAATATGTTCTAATAACTGAACTGTAGCCAAACAATCAAGATTACTGTGGTTCTACTGGGGTTTGAACCCAGGACCTTCTGCATGTGAGGCAGACATGATGACCACTACACTATGGAACCATCAATGTGTCTTTTCCAGTATCAGGTTTGTTGCAATAAATGAAAAACTGACTAATATTTTTACATAATAATTTGAGAGAAAATATTTGACATCTTTCAAAATTGATTGTGGTCTACATCTAAAGTGAAGAACTTATGCATCACTAGCAGAGATCCTGAAAGCTTAATTATGGAATTGTCATCTCTGATTGAAAAAGTCCTACCAGTTTACTCAAATATGGAATGAAAAAGTGCATGAGCACAACTTAGCAATGTCTTTAGTGGTTCCACTGGGGATTGAACCCAGAACCTTCTGTGTGTTAGACAGATGTGATGACCATTACACCATGGAACCTTGCTTCAAATTCTTTTATATAGAAGGTACAATCCAAAAAGAGAAGTACGTTGAGCATAAAGTGTTGTTACTGAAGCCAGCTTAAGTCACTTTACGCTTTAGGAATGGAACCCCCGAAGAAGTCACTTGTTTTTTGTTTCCTGCCCTCAAAACATCAATTGATCACTTTAGTAAGAATACACCAATGCAAGGAACTGGTACAATGTACATTATTTAAAATTAAGCTATATATACATTCTTTTGCATTTATATTTATGGGGTGACAACACTTTCAAAAAATAAGATTCCATCCTGGGAAATGTCTTTGGTTCTTTTGTAATTCCATTAGTGACTTTCGTCTTGATGAATGAGAAGACCATTTAGGATTCTATCGAGTTCAAGAAATCCCTAGGTTTGAAGAATATGTCACCATCAGCTTTAACAGGAAACATTTGCAGACTGCCCTTGAATATGTTCTAATAACTGAACTGTGGCCAAACAATCAAGATTACTGTGGTTCCACTGAGGTTTGAACCCAGGACCTTCCGCGTGTGAGGCAGATGTGATAACCACTACACTATGGAACCATCAATTGAACTTTTCCAGTATCAGGTTTGTTGCATTAAATGAAAACTGACTATGTGATATGTTTAATTAACAGTTTGACAGAAAATATTTGACATCTTTCAAAATTCAATGTGGTCTACATCTAAAGTCAAGAACTTATGCATCACTAGCAGAGATCCTGAAAGCAGAAATATGGAATTGTCATCTCTGATTGAAAAAGTCCTACCACTTTACTCACATATGGAATGAAAAAGTGCATGAGCACAACTTAGCAATCTCTTAAGTGGTTCCACTGGGGATTGAACCCAGAACCTTCTGTGTGTAAGACAGATGTGATGACCATTACACCATGGAACCTTGCTTCAAACTTGCTTCAAACCATTTTATATAGAAGGAACAATCCAAAAAGAGAAGTACGTTGAGCATAAAGAGTTGTTACTGAAGCCAGCTTAAGTCACTTTACGCTTTAGGAATGGAACCCCAGAAGAAGTCTCTTGTTTTTTGTTCCCTGCCCTCAAAACATCAATTGATCACTTTAGTAAGAATACACCAATGCAAGGAACTGGTACAATGTACATTATTTAAAATTAAGCTATATATACATTCTTTTGCATTTATATTTATGGGATGTCAACACTGTCAAAATCGATTCCATCCTGGGAAATGTCTTTGGTTCTTTTGTAATTCCATTAGTGACTTTCGTCTTGATGAATGAGAAGACCATTTAGGATTCTATCGAGTTCAAGAAATCCCTATGTTTGAAGAATATGTCACCATCAGCTTTAACAGGAAACACTTACAGACTTCCCTTGAATATGTTCTAATAACTGAACTGTAGCCAAACAATCAAGATTTATGTGGTTCCACTGGGGTTTGAACCCAGGACCTTCCGCGTGTGAGGCAGACGTGATGACCACTACACTATGGAACCATCAATGTGGCTTTTCCAGTATCAGGTTTGTTGCAATAAATGAAAAACTGACTAATATTTTTACATAATAGTTTGACAGAAAATATTTGACATCTTTCAAAATTCAATGTGGCCTACATCTAAAGTGAAGAACTTACGCATCACTAGCAGAGATCCTGAAAGCTGAATTATGGAATTGTCATCTCTGATTGAAAAAGTCCTACCAGTTTACTCAAATATGGAATGAAAAAGTGCATGAGGAAAAACTTATCAAACTCTTGAGTGGTTCCACTGGGGATTGAACCCAGAGCCTTCTGTGTGTTAGACAGATATGATGACCATTACACCATAGAACCTTGCTTCAAAACATTTTATATAGAAGGAACAATCCAAAAAGAGAAGAACGTTGAGCATAAAAAGTTGTTACTGAAGCCAGCTTAAGTCACTTTACGCTTTAGGAATGGAACCACGGAAGAAGTCTCTTGTTTTTTGTTTCCTGCCCTCAAAACATCAATTGATCACTTTAGTAAGAATACACCAATGCAAGGAACTGGTACAATGTACATTATTTAAAATTAAGCTATATATACATTCTTTTGCATTTATATGTATGGGGTGACAACACTGTCAAATATCGATTCCATCCTGGGAAATGTCTTTGGTTCTTTTGTAATCCCATTAGTGACTTTTGTCTTGATGAATGAGAAGACCATTTAGGATTCTATCGAGTTCAAGAAATCCCTATGTTTGAAGAATATGTCACCATCATCTTTAACAGGGAACACTTACAGACTGCCCTTGAAAATCTTCTTAAACTGAACTGTAGCCAAACAATCAAGATTACTGTGGTTCCACTGGGGTTTGAACCCAGGACCTTCTGCGTGTGAGGCAGACGTGATGACCACTACACTATGGAACCATCAATGTGTCTTTTCCAGTATCAGGTTTGTTGCAATAAATGAAAAACTGACTAATATTTTTACATAATAATTTGACAGAAAATATTTGACATCTTTCAAAATTGAATGTGGTCTACATCTAAAGTGAAGAACTTATGCATCACTAGCAGAGATCCTGAAAGCTGAATTATGGAATTGTCATCTCTGATTGAAAAACTCCTACCAGTTTACTCAAATATGGAATGAAAAAGTGCATGAGAACAACTTATCAATCTCTTTAGTGGTTCCACTGGGGATTGAACCCAGAGCCTTCTGTGTGTTAGACAGATATGATGACCATTACACCATAGAACCTTGCTTCAAAACATTTTATATAGAAGGAACAATCCAAAAAGAGAAGAACGTTGAGCATAAAAAGTTGTTACTGAAGCCAGCTTAAGTCACTTTACGCTTTAGGAATGGAACCACGGAAGAAGTCTCTTGTTTTTTGTTTCCTGCCCTCAAAACATCAATTGATCACTTTAGTAAGAATACACCAATGCAAGGAACTGGTACAATGTACATTATTTAAAATTAAGCTATATATACATTCTTTTGCATTTATATTTATGGGGTGACAACACTGTCAAATATCGATTCCATCCTGGGAAAAGTCTTTGGTTCTTTTGTAATCCCATTAGTGACTTTTGTCTTGATGAATGAGAAGACCATTTAGGATTCTATCGAGTTCAAGAAATCCCTATGTTTGAAGAATATGTCACCATCATCTTTAACAGGGAACACTTACAGACTGCCCTTGAAAATGTTCTAATAACTGAACTGTAGCCAAACAATCAAGATTACTGTGGTTCCACTGGGGTTTGAACCCAGGACCTTCTGCGTGTGAGGCAGACGTGATGACCACTACACTATGGAACCATCAATGTGTCTTTTCCAGTATCAGGTTTGTTGCAATAAATGAAAAACTGACTAATATTTTTACATAATAATTTGACAGAAAATATTTGACATCTTTCAAAATTGAATGTGGTCTACATCTAAAGTGAAGAACTTACGCATCACTAGCAGAGATCCTGAAAGCTGAATTATGGAATTGTCATCTCTGATTGAAAAAGTCCTACCAGTTTACTCAAATATGGAATGAAAAAGTGCATGAGAACAACTTAGCAATCTCTTTAGTGGTTCCACTGGGGATTGAACCCAGAACCTTCTGTGTGTTAGACAGATGTGATGACCATTACACCATGAAACCTTGCTTCAAATTCTTTTATATCGAAGGTACAATCCAAAAAGAGAAGTTCGTTGAGCATAAAGAGTTGTTACTGAAGCCAGCTTAAGTCAATTTACGCTTTAGGAATGGAACCCCAGAAGAAGACTCTTGTTTTTTGTTTGCTGCTCTCAAAACATCAATTGATCACTTTAGTAAGAATACACCAATGCAAGGAACTGGTACAATGTACATTATTTAAAATTAAGCTATATATACATTCTTTTGCATTTATAGTTATGGGGTGACAACACTGTCAAAAATCGATTCCATCCTGGGAAATGTCTTTGGTTCTTTTGTAATTCCATTAGTGACTTTCGTCTTGATGAATGAGAAGACCATTTAGGATTCTATCGAGTTCAAGAAATCCCTATGTTTGAAGAATATGTCACCATCAGCTTTAACAGGAAACACTTACAGACTGCCCTTGAATATGTTCTAATAACTGAACTGTAGCCAAACAAACAAGAATACTGTGGTTCCACTGGGGTTTGAACCCAGGACCTTCCGCGTGTGAGGCAGACGTGATGACCACTACACTATGGAACCATCAATGTGGGTTTTCCAGTATCAGGTTTGTTGCAATAAATGAAAAACTGACTAATATTTTTACATAATAGTTTGACAGAAAATATTTGACATCTTTCAAAATTCAATGTGGTCTACATCTAAAGTGAAGAACTTACGCATCACTAGCAGAGATCCTGAAAGCTGAATTATGGAATTGTCATCTCTGATTGAAAAAGTCCTACGAGTTTACTCAAATATGGAATGAAAAAGTGCATGAGCACAACTTAGCAATCTCTTTAGTGGTTCCACTGGGGATTGAACCCAGAACCTTCTGTGTGTTAGACAGATGTGATGACCATTACACCATGGAACCTTGCTTCGACATTGCTTCAAAACATTTTATATAGAAGGAACAATCCAAAAAGAGAAGTACGTTGAGCATAAAGAGTTGTTACTGAAGCCAGCTTAAGTCACTTTACGCTTTAGGAATGGAACCCCAGAAGAAGACTCTTGTTTTTTCTTTGCTGCTCTCAAAACATCAATTGATCACTTTAGTAAGAATACACCAATGCAAGGAACTGGTACAATGTACATTATTTAAAATTAAGCTATATATACATTCTTTTGCATTTATATTTATGGGGTGACAACACTGTCAAAAATCGATTCCATCCTGGGAAATGTCTTTGGTTCTTTTGTAATTCCATTAGTGACTTTCGTCTTGATGAATGAGAAGACCATTTAGGATTCTATCGAGTTCAAGAAATCCCTATGTTTGAAGAATATGTCACCATCAGCTTTAACAGGAAACACTTACAGACTTCCCTTGAATATGTTCTAATAACTGAACTGTAGCCAAACAATCAAGATTTCTGTGGTTCCACTGGGGTTTGAACCAAGGACATTCCACGTGTGAGGCAGACGTGATGACCACTACACTATGGAACCATCAATGTGGCTTTTATAGTATCATGTTTGTTGCAATAAATGAAAAACTGACTAATATTTTTACATAATAGTTTGACAGAAAATATTTGACATCTTTCAAAATTCAATGTGGCCTACATCTAAAGTGAAGAACTTACGCATCACTAGCAGAGATCATGAAAGCTGAATTATGGAATTGTCATCTCTGATTGAAAAAGTCCTACCAGTTTACTCAAATATGGAATGAAAAAGTGCATGAGGAAAAACTTATCAAACTCTTGAGTGGTTCCACTGGGGATTGAACCCAGAGCCTTCTGTGTGTTAGACAGATGTGATGACCATTACACCATGGAACCTTGCTTCAAAACATTTTATATAGAAGGAACAATCCAAAAAGAGAAGTACGTTGAGCATAAAGAGTTGTTACTGAAGCCAGCTTAAGTCACTTTACGCTTTAGGAATAGAACCACGGAAGAAGTCTCTTGTTTTTTGTTTCCTGCCCTCAAAACATCAATTGATCACTTTAGTAAGAAAACACCAATGCAAGGAACTGGTACAATGTACATTATTTAAAATTAAGCTACATATACATTCTTTTGCATTTATATTCATGGGGTGACAACACTGTCAAATATCGATACCATCCTGGGAAATGTCTTTGGTTCTTTTGTAATTCCATTAGTGACTTTCGTCTTGATGAATGAGAAGACCATTTAGGGTTCTATCGAGTTCAAGAAATCCCTATGTTTGAAGAATATGTCACCATCAGGTTCAACAGGAAACACTAACAGACTGCCCTTGAATATGTTCTAATAACTGAACTGTAGCCAAACAATCAAGATTACTGTGGTTCCACTGGGGTTTGAACCCAGGACCTTCCACGTGTGAGGCAGACGTGATGACCACTACACTATGGAACCATCAATGTGGCCTTTCCAGTATCAGGTTTGTTGCAATAAATGAAAAACTGACTAATATTTTTACATAATAGTTTGACAGAAAATATTTGACATCTTTCAAAATTCAATGTGGCCTACATCTAAAGTGAAGAACTTACGCATCACTAGCAGAGATCCTGAAAGCTGAATTATGGAATTGTCATCTCTGATTGAAAAAGTCCTACCAGTTTACTCAAATATGGAATGAAAAAGTGCATGAGAACAACTTATCAAACTCTTTAGTGGTTCCACTGGGGATTGAACCCAGAGCCTTCTGTGTGTTAGACAGATGTGATGACCATTACACCATGGAACCTTGCTTCAAAACATTTTATATAGAAGGAACAATCCAAAAAGAGAAGTACGTTGAGCATAAAGAGTTGTTACTGAAGCCAGCTTAAGTCACTTTACGCTTTAGGAATGGAACCACGGAAGAAGTCTCTTGTTTTTTGTTTCCTGCCCTCAAAACATCAATTGCTCACTTTAGTAAGAATACACCATTGCAAGGAACTGGTACAATGTACATTATTTAAAATTAAGCTATATATACATTCTTTTGCATTTATATTTATGGGGTTACAACACTGTCAAATATCGATTCCATCCTGGGAAATGTCTTTGGTTCTTTTGTAATTCCATTAGTGACTTTCGTCTTGATGAATGAGAAGACCATTTAGGATTCTATCGAGTTCAAGAAATCCCTATGTTTGAAGAATATGTCACCATCAGGTTTAACAGGAAACACTTACAGACTGCCCTTGAATATGTTCTAATAACTGAACTGTAGCCAAAAATCAAGATTACTGTGGTTCCACTGGGGTTTGAACCCAGGACCTTCCGCGTGTGAGGCAGACGTGATGACCACTACACTATGGAACCATCAATGTGGCTTTTCCAGTATCAGGTTTGTTGCAATAAATGAAAAACTGACTAATATTTTTACATAATAGTTTGACAGAAAATATTTGACATCTTTCAAAATTCAATGTGGTCTACATCTAAAGTGAAGAACTTACGCATCACTAGCAGAGATCCTGAAAGCTGAATTATGGAATTGTCATCTCTGACTGAAAAAGTCCTACCAGTTTACTCAAATATGGAATGAAAAAGTGCATGAGCACAAATTAGCAATCTCTTTAGTGGTTCCACTGGGGATTGAACCCAGAGCCTTCTGTGTGTTAGGCAGATGTGATGACCATTACACCATGGAACCTTGCTTCACCCTTGCTTCAACCTTGCTTCAAAACATTTTATATAGAAGGAACAATCCAAAAAGAGAAGTACGTTGAGCATAAAGAGTTGTTACTGAAGCCAGCTTAAGTCACTTTACGCTTTAGGAATGGAAGCCCAGAAGAAGTCTCTTGTTTTTTGTTTCCTGCCCTAAAAACATCAATTGATCACTTTAGAAAGAATACACCAATGCAAGGAACTGGTACAATGCACATTATTTAAAATTAAGCTATAGATGCATTCTTTTGCATTTACAATTATGGGGTGACAACACTGTCAAAAAATGATTCCAGCCAGGAAAATCTGTTAGAATCTTTTGTAATTTTATTAGTGACTTTCGTCTTAATGAATGAGAAGACCATATTGGATTCTATCGAGTTCAAGAAATCCCTATGTTTGAAGAATATGTCACCATCATCTTTAACAGGGAACACTTACAGACTGCCCTTGAAAATGTTCTAATAACTGAACTGTAGCCAAACAATCAAGATTAGTGTGGTTCCACTGGGGTTTGAACCCAGGACCTTCTGCATGTGAGGCAGACATGATGACCACTACACTATGGAACCATCAATGAGTCTTTTCCAGTATCAGGTTTGTTGCAATAAATGAAAAACTGACTAATATTTTTACATATTAATTTGACAGAAAATATTTGACATCTTTCAAAATTGATTTTGGTCTACATCTAAAGTGAAGAACTTATGCATCACTAGCAGAGATCCTGAAAGCTTAATTATGGAATTGTCATCTCTGATTGAAAAAGTCCTACCAGTTTACTCAAATATGGAATGAAAAAGTGCATGAGCACAACTTAGCAATGTCTTTAGTGGTTCCACTGGGGATTGAACCCAGAACCTTCTGTTTGTTAGACAGATGTGATGACCATTACACCATGGAACCTTGCTTCAAAATCTTTTATATAGAAGGTACAATCCAAAAAGAGAAGTACGTTGAGCATAAAGAGTTGTTACTGAAGCCAGCTTAAGTCACTTTACGCTTTAGGAATGGAACCCCAGAAGAAGACTCTTGTTTTTTGTTTGCTGCTCTCAAAACATCAATTGATCACTTTAGTAAGAATACACCAATGCAAGGAACTGGTACAATGTACATTATTTAAAATTAAGCTATATATACATTCTTTTGCATTTATATTTATGGGGTGACAACACTGTCAAAGATCGATTCCATCCTGGGAAATGTCTTTGGTTCTTTTGTAATTCCATTAGTGACTTTCGTCTTGATGAATGAGAAGACCATTTAGGATTCTATCGAGTTCAAGAAATCCCTATGTTTGAAGAATATTTCACCATCAGCTTTAACAGGAAACACTTACAGACTTCCCTTGAATATGTTCTAATAACTGAACTGTAGCCAAACAATCAAGATTTCTGTGGTTCCACTGGGGTTTGAACCCAGGACATTCCGCGTGTGAGGCAGACGTGATGACCACTACACTATGGAACCATCAATGTGGCTTTTCCAGTATCAGGTTTGTTGCAATAAATGAAAAACTGACTAATATTTTTACATAATAGTTTGACAGAAAATATTTGACATCTTTCAAAATTCAAAGTGGCCTACATCTAAAGTGAAGAACTTACGCATCACTAGCAGAGATCCTGAAAGCTGAATTATGGAATTGTCATCTCTGACTGAAAAAGTCCTACCAGTTTACTCAAATATGGAATGAAAAAGTGCATGAGAAAAACTTATCAAACTCTTGATTGGTTCCACTGGGGATTGAACCCAGAGCCTTCTGTGTGTTAGACAGATGTGATGACCATTACACCATGGAACCTTGCTTCAAAACATTTTATATAGAAGGAACAATCCAAAAAGAGAAGTACGTTGAGCATAAAGAGTTGTTACTGAAGCCAGCTTAAGTCACTTTACGCTTTAGGAATGGAACCACGGAAGAAGTCTCTTGTTTTTTGTTTCCTGCCCTCAAAACATCAATTGATCACTTTAGTAAGAAAACACCAATGCAAGGAACTGGTACAATGTACATTATTTAAAATTAAGCTACATATACATTCTTTTGCATTTATATTCATGGGGTGACAACACTGTCAAATATCGATACCATCCTGGGAAATGTCTTTGGTTCTTTTGTAATTCCATTAGTGACTTTCGTCTTGAAGAATGAGAAGACCATTTAGGATTCTATCGAGTTCAAGAAATCCCTATGTTTGAAGAATATGTCACCATCAGGTTCAACAGGAAACACTAACAGACTGCCCTTGAATATGTTCTAATAACTGAACTGTAGCCAAACAATCAAGATTACTGTGGTTCCACTGGGGTTTGAACCCAGGACCTTCCGCATGTGACGCAGACGTGATGACCACTACACTATGGAACCATCAATGTGGCTTTTCCAGTATCAGGTTTGTTGCAATAAATGAAAAACTGACTAATATTTTTACATAATAGTTTGACAGAAAATATTTGACATCTTTCAAAATTTAATGTGGTCTACATCTAAAGTGAAGAACTTACGCATCACTAGCAGAGATCCTGAAAGCTGAAATATGGAATTGTCATCTCTGACTGAAAAAGTCCTACCAGTTTACTCAAATATGGAATGAAAAAGTGCATGAGCACAACTTAGCAATCTCTTTAGTGGTTCCACTGGGAATTGAACCCAGAGCCTTCTGTGTGTTAGACAGATGTGATGACCATTACACCATGAAACCTTGCTTCAATTTGCTTCAACCTTGCTTCAAAACATTTTATATAGAAGGAACAATCCAAAAAGAGAAGTACGTTGAGCATAAAGAGTTGTTACTGAAGCCAGCTTAAGTCACTTTACGCTTTAGGAATGGAAGCCCAGAAGAAGTCTCTTGTTTTTTGTTTCCTGCCCTAAAAACATCAATTGATCACTTTAGAGAGAATACACCAATGCAAGGAACTGGTACAATGTACATTATTTAAAATTAAGCTATAGATGCATTCTTTTGCTTTTACAATTATGGGGTGACAACACTGTCAAAAAATGATTCCAGCCAGGAAAATCTGTCAGAATCTTTTGTAATTTTATTAGTGACTTTCGTCTTAATGAATGAGAAGACCATATTGGATTCTATCGAGTTCAAGAAATCCCTATGTTTGAAGAATATGTCACCATCATCTTTAACAGGGAACACTTACAGACTGCCCTTGAATATGTTCTAATAACTGAACTGTAGCCAAACAATCAAGATTACTGTGGTTCTACTGGGGTTTGAACCCAGGACCTTCTGCGTGTGAGGCAGACATGATGACCACTACACTATGGAACCATCAATGTGTCTTTTCCAGTATCAGGTTTGTTGCAATAAATGAAAAACTGACTAATATTTTTACATAATAATTTGAGAGAAAATATTTGACATCTTTCAAAATTGATTGTGGTCTACATCTAAAGTGAAGAACTTATGCATCACTAGCAGAGATCCTGAAAGCTTAATTATGGAATTGTCATCTCTGATTGAAAAAGTCCTACCAGTTTACTCAAATATGGAATGAAAAAGTGCATGAGCACAACTTAACAATGTCTTTAGTGGTTCCACTGGGGATTGAACCCAGAACCTTCTGTGTGTTAGACAGATGTGATGACCATTACACCATGGAACCTTGCTTCAAATTCTTTTATATAGAAGGTACAATCCAAAAAGAGAAGTACGTTGAGCATAAAGTGTTGTTACTGAAGCCAGCTTAAGTCACTTTACGCTTTAGGAATGGAACCCCCGAAGAAGTCACTTGTTTTTTGTTTCCTGCCCTCAAAACATCAATTGATCACTTTAGTAAGAATACACCAATGCAAGGAACTTGTACAATGTACATTATTTAAAATTAAGCTATATATACATTCTTTTGCATTTATATTTATGGGGTGACAACACTTTCAAAAAATAAGATTCCATCCTGGGAAATGTCTTTGGTTCTTTTGTAATTCCATTAGTGACTTTCGTCTTGATGAATGAGAAGACCATTTAGGATTCTATCGAGTTCAAGAAATCCCTAGGTTTGAAGAATATGTCACCATCAGCTTTAACAGGAAACATTTGCAGACTGCCCTTGAATATGTTCTAATAACTGAACTGTGGCCAAACAATCAAGATTACTGTGGTTCCACTGAGGTTTGAACCCAGGACCTTCCGCGTGTGAGGCAGATGTGATAACCACTACACTATGGAACCATCAATTGAACTTTTCCAGTATCAGGTTTGTTGCATTAAATGAAAACTGACTATGTGATATGTTTAATTAATAGTTTGACAGAAAATATTTGACATCTTTCAAAATTCAATGTGGTCTACATCTAAAGTCAAGAACTTATGCATCACTAGCAGAGATCCTGAAAGCAGAAATATGGAATTGTCATCTCTGATTGAAAAAGTCCTACCACTTTACTCACATATGGAATGAAAAAGTGCATGAGCACAACTTAGCAATCTCTTAAGTGGTTCCACTGGGGATTGAACCCAGAACCTTCTGTGTGTAAGACAGATGTGATGACCATTACACCATGGAACCTTGCTTCAAACTTGCTTCAAACCATTTTATATAGAAGGAACAATCCAAAAAGAGAAGTACGTTGAGCATAAAGAGTTGTTACTGAAGCCAGCTTAAGTCACTTTACGCTTTAGGAATGGAACCCCAGAAGAAGTCTCTTGTTTTTTGTTCCCTGCCCTCAAAACATCAATTGATCACTTTAGTAAGAATACACCAATGCAAGGAACTGGTACAATGTACATTATTTAAAATTAAGCTATATATACATTCTTTTGCATTTATATTTATGGGATGTCAACACTGTCAAAATCGATTCCATCCTGGGAAATGTCTTTGGTTCTTTTGTAATTCCATTAGTGACTTTCGTCTTGATGAATGAGAAGACCATTTAGGATTCTATCGAGTTCAAGAAATCCCTATGTTTGAAGAATATGTCACCATCAGCTTTAACAGGAAACACTTACAGACTTCCCTTGAATATGTTCTAATAACTGAACTGTAGCCAAACAATCAAGATTTATGTGGTTCCACTGGGGTTTGAACCCAGGACCTTCCGCGTGTGAGGCAGACGTGATGACCACTACACTATGGAACCATCAATGTGGCTTTTCCAGTATCAGGTTTGTTGCAATAAATGAAAAACTGACTAATATTTTTACATAATAGTTTGACAGAAAATATTTGACATCTTTCAAAATTCAATGTGGCCTACATCTAAAGTGAAGAACTTACGCATCACTAGCAGAGATCCTGAAAGCTGAATTATGGAATTGTCATCTCTGATTGAAAAAGTCCTACCAGTTTACTCAAATATGGAATGAAAAAGTGCATGAGGAAAAACTTATCAAACTCTTGAGTGGTTCCACTGGGGATTGAACCCAGAGCCTTCTGTGTGTTAGACAGATATGATGACCATTACACCATAGAACCTTGCTTCAAAACATTTTATATAGAAGGAACAATCCAAAAAGAGAAGAACGTTGAGCATAAAAAGTTGTTACTGAAGCCAGCTTAAGTCACTTTACGCTTTAGGAATGGAACCACGGAAGAAGTCTCTTGTTTTTTGTTTCCTGCCCTCAAAACATCAATTGATCACTTTAGTAAGAATACACCAATGCAAGGAACTGGTACAATGTACATTATTTAAAATTAAGCTATATATACATTCTTTTGCATTTATATGTATGGGGTGACAACACTGTCAAATATCGATTCCATCCTGGGAAATGTCTTTGGTTCTTTTGTAATCCCATTAGTGACTTTTGTCTTGATGAATGAGAAGACCATTTAGGATTCTATCGAGTTCAAGAAATCCCTATGTTTGAAGAATATGTCACCATCATCTTTAACAGGGAACACTTACAGACTGCGCTTGAAAATCTTCTAATAACTGAACTGTAGCCAAACAATCAAGATTACTGTGGTTCCACTGGGGTTTGAACCCAGGACCTTCTGCGTGTGAGGCAGACGTGATGACCACTACACTATGGAACCATCAATGTGTCTTTTCCAGTATCAGGTTTGTTGCAATAAATGAAAAACTGACTAATATTTTTACATAATAATTTGACAGAAAATATTTGACATCTTTCAAAATTGAATGTGGTCTACATCTAAAGTGAAGAACTTATGCATCACTAGCAGAGATCCTGAAAGCTGAATTATGGAATTGTCATCTCTGATTGAAAAACTCCTACCAGTTTACTCAAATATGGAATGAAAAAGTGCATGAGAACAACTTATCAATCTCTTTAGTGGTTCCACTGGGGATTGAACCCAGAGCCTTCTGTGTGTTAGACAGATATGATGACCATTACACCATAGAACCTTGCTTCAAAACATTTTATATAGAAGGAACAATCCAAAAAGAGAAGAACGTTGAGCATAAAAAGTTGTTACTGAAGCCAGCTTAAGTCACTTTACGCTTTAGGAATGGAACCACGGAAGAAGTCTCTTGTTTTTTGTTTCCTGCCCTCAAAACATCAATTGATCACTTTAGTAAGAATACACCAATGCAAGGAACTGGTACAATGTACATTATTTAAAATTAAGCTATATATACATTCTTTTGCATTTATATTTATGGGGTGACAACACTGTCAAATATCGATTCCATCCTGGGAAAAGTCTTTGGTTCTTTTGTAATCCCATTAGTGACTTTTGTCTTGATGAATGAGAAGACCATTTAGGATTCTATCGAGTTCAAGAAATCCCTATGTTTGAAGAATATGTCACCATCATCTTTAACAGGGAACACTTACAGACTGCCCTTGAAAATGTTCTAATAACTGAACTGTAGCCAAACAATCAAGATTACTGTGGTTCCACTGGGGTTTGAACCCAGGACCTTCTGCGTGTGAGGCAGACGTGATGACCACTACACTATGGAACCATCAATGTGTCTTTTCCAGTATCAGGTTTGTTGCAATAAATGAAAAACTGACTAATATTTTTACATAATAATTTGACAGAAAATATTTGACATCTTTCAAAATTCAATGTGGTCTACATCTAAAGTGAAGAACTTACGCATCACTAGCAGAGATCCTGAAAGCTGAATTATGGAATTGTCATCTCTGATTGAAAAAGTCCTACCAGTTTACTCAAATATGGAATGAAAAAGTGCATGAGCACAACTTAGCAATCTCTTTAGTGGTTCCACTGGGGATTGAACCCAGAACCTTCTGTGTGTTAGACAGATGTGATGACCATTACACCATGAAACCTTGCTTCAAGTTCTTTTATATCGAAGGTACAATCCAAAAAGAGAAGTACGTTGAGCATAAAGAGTTGTTACTGAAGCCAGCTTAAGTCACTTTACGCTTTAGGAATGGAACCCCAGAAGAAGACTCTTGTTTTTTGTTTGCTGCTCTCAAAACATCAATTGATCACTTTAGTAAGAATACACCAATGCAAGGAACTGGTACAATGTACATTATTTAAAATTAAGCTATATATACATTCTTTTGCATTTATAGTTATGGGGTGACAACACTGTCAAAAATCGATTCCATCCTGGGAAATGTCTTTGGTTCTTTTGTAATTCCATTAGTGACTTTCGTCTTGATGAATGAGAAGACCATTTAGGATTCTATCGAGTTCAAGAAATCCCTATGTTTGAAGAATATGTCACCATCAGCTTTAACAGGAAACACTTACAGACTGCCCTTGAATATGTTCTAATAACTGAACTGTAGCCAAACAAACAAGAATACTGTGGTTCCACTGGGGTTTGAACCCAGGACCTTCCGCGTGTGAGGCAGACGTGATGACCACTACACTATGGAACCATCAATGTGGGTTTTCCAGTATCAGGTTTGTTGCAATAAATGAAAAACTGACTAATATTTTTACATAATAGTTTGACAGAAAATATTTGACATCTTTCAAAATTCAATGTGGTCTACATCTAAAGTGAAGAACTTACGCATCACTAGCAGAGATCCTGAAAGCTGAATTATGGAATTGTCATCTCTGATTGAAAAAGTCCTACGAGTTTACTCAAATATGGAATGAAAAAGTGCATGAGCACAACTTAGCAATCTCTTTAGTGGTTCCACTGGGGATTGAACCCAGAACCTTCTGTGTGTTAGACAGATGTGATGACCATTACACCATGGAACCTTGCTTCGACCTTGCTTCAAAACATTTTATATAGAAGGAACAATCCAAAAAGAGAAGTACGTTGAGCATAAAGAGTTGTTACTGAAGCCAGCTTAAGTCACTTTACGCTTTAGGAATGGAACCCCAGAAGAAGACTCTTGTTTTTTCTTTGCTGCTCTCAAAACATCAATTGATCACTTTAGTAAGAATACACCAATGCAAGGAACTGGTACAATGTACATTATTTAAAATTAAGCTATATATACATTCTTTTGCATTTATATTTATGGGGTGACAACACTGTCAAAAATCGATTCCATCCTGGGAAATGTCTTTGGTTCTTTTGTAATTCCATTAGTGACTTTCGTCTTGATGAATGAGAAGACCATTTAGGATTCTATCGAGTTCAAGAAATCCCTATGTTTGAAGAATATGTCACCATCAGCTTTAACAGGAAACACTTACAGACTTCCCTTGAATATGTTCTAATAACTGAACTGTAGCCAAACAATCAAGATTTCTGTGGTTCCACTGGGGTTTGAACCAAGGACATTCCGCGTGTGAGGCAGACGTGATGACCACTACACTATGGAACCATCAATGTGGCTTTTATAGTATCATGTTTGTTGCAATAAATGAAAAACTGACTAATATTTTTACATAATAGTTTGACAGAAAATATTTGACATCTTTCAAAATTCAATGTGGCCTACATCTAAAGTGAAGAACTTACGCATCACTAGCAGAGATCATGAAAGCTGAATTATGGAAATGTCATCTCTGATTGAAAAAGTCCTACCAGTTTACTCAAATATGGAATGAAAAAGTGCATGAGGAAAAACTTATCAAACTCTTGAGTGGTTCCACTGGGGATTGAACCCAGAGCCTTCTGTGTGTTAGACAGATGTGATGACCATTACACCATGGAACCTTGCTTCAAAACATTTTATATAGAAGGAACAATCCAAAAAGAGAAGTACGTTGAGCATAAAGAGTTGTTACTGAAGCCAGCTTAAGTCACTTTACGCTTTAGGAATGGAACCACGGAAGAAGTCTCTTGTTTTTTGTTTCCTGCCCTCAAAACATCAATTGATCACTTTAGTAAGAAAACACCAATGCAAGGAACTGGTACAATGTACATTATTTAAAATTAAGCTACATATACATTCTTTTGCATTTATATTCATGGGGTGACAACACTGTCAAATATCGATACCATCCTGGGAAATGTCTTTGGATCTTTTTTAATTCCATTAGTGACTTTCGTCTTGATGAATGAGAAGACCATTTAGGGTTCTATCGAGTTCAAGAAATCCCTATGTTTGAAGAATATGTCACCATCAGGTTCAACAGGAAACACTAACAGACTGCCCTTGAATATGTTCTAATAACTGAACTGTAGCCAAACAATCAAGATTACTGTGGTTCCACTGGGGTTTGAACCCAGGACCTTCCGCGTGTGAGGCAGACGTGATGACCACTACACTATGGAACCATCAATGTGGCCTTTCCAGTATCAGGGTTGTTGCAATAAATGAAAAACTGACTAATATTTTTACATAATAGTTTGACAGAAAATATTTGACATCTTTCAAAATTTAATGTGGTCTACATCTAAAGTGAAGAACTTACGCATCACTAGCAGAGATCCTGAAAGCTGAATTATGGAATTGTCATCTCTGACTGAAAAAGTCCTACCAGTTTACTCAAATATGGAATGAAAAAGTGCATGAGCACAACTTAGCAATCTCTTTAGTGGTTCCACTGGGGATTGAACCCAGAGCCTTCTGTGTGTTATACAGATGTGATGACCATTACACCATGAAACCTTGCTTCAATTTGCTTCAACCTTGCTTCAAAACATTTTATATAGAAGGAACAATCCAAAAAGAGAAGTACGTTGAGCATAAAGAGTTGTTACTGAAGCCAGCTTAAGTGACTTTACGCTTTAGGAATGGAAGCCCAGAAGAAGTCTCTTGTTTTTTGTTTCCTGCCCTAAAAACATCAATTGATCACTTTAGAAAGAATACACCAATGCAAGGAACTGGTACAATGTACATTATTTAAAATTAAGCTATAGATGCATTCTTTTGCTTTTACAATTATGGGGTGACAACACTGTCAAAAAATGATTCCAGCCAGGAAAATCTGTTAGAATCTTTTGTAATTTTATTAGTGACTTTCGTCTTAATGAATGAGAAGACCATATTGGATTCTATCGAGTTCAAGAAATCCCTATGTTTGAAGAATATGTCACCATCATCTTTAACAGGGAACACTTACAGACTGCCCTTGAAAATGTTCTAATAACTGAACTGTAGCCAAACAATCAAGATTACTGTGGTTCCACTGGGGTTTGAACCCAGGACCTTCTGCGTGTGAGGCAGACGTGATGACCACTACACTATGGAACAATCAATGTGACTTTTCCAGTATCAGGTTTGTTGCAATAAATGAAAAACTGACTAATATTTTTACATAATAATTTGACAGAAAATATTTGACATCTTTCAAAATTGAATGTGGTCTACATCTAAAGTGAAGAACTTATGCATCACTAGCAGAGATCCTGAAAGCTGAATTATGGAATTGTAATCTCTGATTGAAAAAGTCCTACCAGTTTACTCAAATATGGAATGAAAAAGTGCATGAGCACAACTTAGCAATCTCTTTAGTGGTTCCACTGGGGATTGAACCCAGAACCTTCTGTGTGTTAGACAGATGTGATGATCATTACACCATGGAACCTTGCTTCAAATTGTTTTATATAGAAGGTACAATCCAAAAAGAGAAGTACGTTGAGCATAAAGAGTTGTTAGATGTACGTTGAGCATAAAGAGTTGTTACTGATGCCAGTTTAAGTCACTTTACGCTTTAGGAATGGAACCCCAGAAGAAGTCTCTTGTTTTTTGTTTCTTGCCCTCAAAACATCAATTGATCACTTTAGTAAGAATACACCAATGCAAGGAACTGGCACAATGTACATTATTTAAAATTAAGCTATATATATACATTCTTTTGCATTTATATTTATGGGGTGACAACACTTTCAATTATCGATTCCATCCTGGGAAATGTCTTTGGTTCTTTTGTAATTCCATTAGTGACTTTCGTCTTGATGAATGAGAAGACCATTTAGGATTCTATCGAGTTCAAGGAATCCCTATGTTTGAAGAATATGTCACCATCAGCTTTAACAGGAAACTCTTACAGACTGCCCTTGAATATGTTCTAATAACTGAACTGTAGCCAAACAAACAAGATTACTGTGGTTCCACTGGGGTTTGAACCCAGGACCTTCCGCGTGTGAGGCAGACGTGATGACCACTACACTATGGAACCATCGATGTGGCTTTTCCAGTATCAGGTTTGTTGCAATAAATGAAAAACTGACTAATATTTTTACATAATAGTTTGACAGAAAATATTTGACATCTTTCAAAATTGAATGTGGTCTACATCTAAAGTGAAGACCTTACGCATCACTAGCAGAGATCCTGAAAGCTGAATTATGGAATTGTCATCTCTGATTGAAAAAGTCCTACCAGTTTACTCAAATATGGAATGAAAAAGTGCATGAGCACAACTTAGCAATCTCTTTAGTGGTTCCACTGGGGATTGAACCCAGAGCCTTCTGTGTGTTAGACAGATGTGATGACCATTACACCATGGAACCTTGCTTCAAAACATTTTATATAGAAGGAACAATCCAAAAAGAGAAGTACGTTGAGCATAAAGAGTTGTTACTGAAGCCAGCTTAAGTCACTTTACGCTTTAGGAATGGAACCCCAGAAGAAGACTCTTGTTTTTTGTTTGCTGCTCTCAAAACATCAATTGATCACTTTAGTAAGAATACACCAATGCAAGGAACTGGTACAATGTACATTATTTAAATTTAAGCTATATATACATTCTTTTGCATTTATATTCATGGGGTGACAACACTGTCAAAAATCAATTCCATCCTGGGAAATGTCTTTGGTTCTTTTGTAATTCCATTAGTGACTTTTGTCTTGATGAATGAGAAGACCATTTAGGATTCTATCGAGTTCAAGAAATCCCTATGTTTGAAGAATATGTCACCATCAGCTACAGACTGCCCTTGAATATGTTCTAATAACTGAACTGTAGCCAAACAATAAAGATTTCTGTGGTTCCACTGGGGTTTGAACCCAGGACCATCCACGTGTGAGGCAAACGTGATGACCACTACACTATGGAACCATCAAATAAACTTTTCCAGTTTCAGGTTTGTTGCAATAAATGAAAAACTGACTAATATTTTTACATAATAGTTTGACAGAAAATATTTGACATCTTTCAAAATTCAATGTGGTCTACATCTAAAGTGAAGAACTTACGCATCACTAGCAGAGATCCTGAAAGCTGAATTATGGAACTGTCATCTCTGATTGAAAAAGTCCTTCCAGTTTACTCAAATATGGAATGAAAAGGTGCATGAGCACAGTTTAGCAATTTCTTTAGTGGTTCCACTGGGGATTGAACCCAGAAACTTCTGTGTGTAAGACAGATGTGATGACCTTTACACCATGGAACCTTGCTTCAAAACATTATATATAGAAGGAACAATCCAAAAATAGATGTACGTTGAGCATAAAGAGTTGTTACTGAAGCCAGCTTAAGTCACTTTACGCTTTAGGAATGGAACCCCAGAAGAAGTCTCTTGTTTTTTGTTTCCTGCCCTCAAAACATCAATTGATCACTTTAGTAAGAATACACCAATGCAAGGAACTGGTACAATGTACATTATTTAAAATTAAGCTATAGATACATTCTTTTGCATTTATATTTATGGGGTGACAACACTGTCAAATATCGATTCCATCCTGGGAAATGTCTTTGGTTCTTTTGTAATTCCATTAGTGACTTTCGTCTTGATGAATGAGAAGACCATTTAGGATTCTATCGAGTTCAAGAAATCCCTATGTTTGAAGAATATGTCACCATCATCTTTAACAGGGAACAGTTACAGACTGCCCTTGAAAATGTTCTAATAACTGAACTGTAGCGAAACAATCAAGATTACTGTGGTTCCACTGGGGATTGAACCCAGGACCTTCTGCGTGTGAGGCAGACGTGATGACCACTACACTATGGAACCATCAATGTGTCTTTTCCAGTATCAGGTTTGTTGCAATAAATGAAAAACTGACTAATATTTTTACATAATAATTTGACAGAAAATATTTGACATCTTTCAAAATTGAATGTGGTCTACATCTAAACTGAAGAACTTATGCATCACTAGCAGAGATCCTGAAAGCTGAATTATGGAATTGTCATCTCTGATTGAAAAAGTCCTACCAGTTTACTCAAATATGGAATGAAAAAGTGCATGAGCACAACTTAGCAATCTCTTTAGTGGTTCCACTGGGGATTGAACCCAGAACCTTCGGTGTGTTAGACAGATGTGATGATGTTGGTCTTTCTTCTGTTAGACCAAGCACGGGTACGGAGAAGATGGAGTTAAACACCTTTTGAGTTGGCAGAATGAGGAGACAAATGATCAGAAGTCCATTCACTGTTTCACCGCTCATGAGGGGGAGAGCCTTTGCAACAGCAGGTCCCGCGACCTGCTCCCGTCAGTTGCTTCGGACAGACTCTCGCCGTTCTGCTGAAACGGCTGATTTTTATTGAAGATTACAGGAATGTTACATACGTAGTTTGCCATGTACATACGTCAATGATCATGACAGGTAAAGAATAACAGCCTTGTTAGTGGACAGTTAATTCATCACGAGAACATGCATCCTTGAGATTACCAGGAACATCCTGATACATTCATGACAGGAGAAGATACATTCACTGGTACCGAGAGGCACTGAGTGGAGATGGAATGTGCACACTCCCTTCTCTGGTGCAGGAGAAGATATACAGCTATTAATCTTTGTGTAGAGGCCTTGAGCATCCTTGGTAACCGGTACAAGAAAAGACTGCAATGTCTCACTCCCTTTTGGAGTTCCTGCAGCTGTTTTAGAGCTTGTGCAGGAGAGAAACACAGAGAGGCCTTTGATATTATAACATGATCCCATAATGAAAAGAGTAGCATGTAACAATGAATAATAAAAGAGCTTATATGAGAGTTACATATATTTTCAATCCCCCTTTTGAACTCTTTTAAGAGTTCAACAAAGATGTAGGAAATCAAAACAACAACACCAAATTTCATCAAAAAGAATCAAATAAGCAAAGTTTTAAAATACAAATACAAACAATCAATCAGATTACATTTTCTCATATTTCTAGCAGTAAACTAATACAAAAAACATGATCATATATTTAACTGAACATGTTACAACATGAATGGATCGCATGCTCACCGTATGAGGGCGAAAAACCCTAATTATCGTACGTCAAATAGGGAAAATTCCCCCATGTCCCCCCATTTTGGGGCGAACACCTTTTGGCACAGAGTGGGCATGCCTAGGTCATCAATGATCAAAAAATAAAAACAACACAATCAAAAAACTCATAGAAATGAACAGGTGAAGGGATTGTTACATAAATCACTGAACATTCTCACACTCTAACATCATCTTCTTCATCATGAGAGTCATCACTGTCATCAGAGGGTTCCCTTCCCAAATAGATGTTAGGATTGGCTAGTAACAAGGGCATCTGGATAATTGGGTCAGCAGGTGGAGGAGAGATGGCAATGGTGATCAATCCTTGTAAAATAAATGAGGGTGTAAAATATAACCCTTGTAGAATGTTCGTATGGTGGTTACTTCTTCCCCCTGTTGAGGTCCCTCCACTGGCTCCAGGCAGCTGCAGGGGGTGATGATGTCACGATTCTCGTCCTGCAGGATGTGGTGGCAGCTTGGCATGCTACCTCGTCCCGCAGAATTGGTAGCTTGGCACGCTACTGTAGTCAGCTACTTCTCTTCCTGGTTTTAGTCTGTGATCCTTTTTTTTTTAGTTAGGCAGATGTCAGCTGCTTCTCGTCCTGGTCCTTGGGTACTTTTTCTGGTCAGGCAGATGTCGGCTGCTTCTCTTCCAGGTTAGGCTCCTCCCGTCCAGCCGGACAGCGTGTGACGTCCTCTCCATGATCCTGTATGGCCCGGTCCACCTTGGTTCCGTCCACTTTCTTTTGGTGACCTTCAGCAGGACCCAGACGACGCCTGGCACCGAAGGCGAAGTATCTTCATGTGTGGTTTTGGTCCAATGAAGGCTTTCTCGGCTTGTGCAGTCCAATTGATCTTGGCAGATAGTTGGTAGGAAGATTCACACTCCGGCCGGACCAGAAGTTCCCCGAACCGATCGCCTAGGGATTAAAGGTTATGCACAAAAATGTCCTAGCTCTTACTGACCCTAGCCTCTGATACCTTCAACATCAGACACATACAGTTACGAACAGCAAGCGCAATTAAAGGTACAGTGACATCACGACATGGACACACACAGACACACAAACACATACACATGCACATACACAGAGAGAGAGGGAGAGAGTAAGAATGTGTGTGGGAGAAAGAAATGAGTGGGATCCACTTTGCCACCAGCATCTCCACCTGTGTCACAGAGAAAAAATTACAAAGAAATTAAAACATAAAGCAAACAACAATAATTCAATGAGTATAAATGATCAAACTAAAATATACAACCATGCATGGGTTCTATAACAGTTCTGGCAACACTGGAGAGGAAGCCTTGTACAATGAATTCTTAAGATGTCCTTCATCAATTAGAGGTTATAGCCAAATTGTTTCAGGATCCTGAAGTTGAATTGGTCAATTTACTCAGAATAGCCCAATGGCTTTGTTGATGTTTCTCAAGGCTCGGCCATGCCCATATAGATAAATAAACAAACAAACAAGACAAACACAGTCAAACACACGGTCCATACACGTCTCTGTGCCCTCACACACCAAGCAAATGTCAGACTGAAGCGAAAGTGTGAAAACACTTAACCTAACGTTAAATCAGTGGAAAGAAAAAAAATAAGACCTAAAGCGTGTAATCAAATTAATCCAACAAAACTTCCCATAACTGCCGTTCTAAACTCATGTTGCGGTGTGATCTCTCCAATTAGAAATTAGGACAACCACTTTTACTATCAATTCAACCAAATAGTTTCAGGTTGTCCCTTACCTAAACTACCTGTCTTTCTTACCTTCTTTCTTTCTTTCTTTTTTTTCTTTAAGAACACTACTCGCACAAGAAATCCTAAGAATTAATTCACTACTTAAGGTTAATTCATAAATAACGAAACTGCAGTTACAGGTTTGTTTGTGCATAGTATTGGTAATCAGCAGTTTTTTTCCTTATCTCCTCATCTAGAAGTGTTTCTGTGCTACTCCTCCATCTATAACACAAGTTAGTATCATCCTTAAAGCATCTGAAATTAAGCTGCATTGCTAAATCAATAACGTGATTTGTGCTAAGAAATACTCCCCTATCCTCTTCCTTTTTCCAGTGGCACTGAATGACAGATTTTAGATCAATTTAACGTTTTATTACTATTACGTTTCATTTAATTAATTTTGCTTTTTTCTCTCTTATTTTTATCTATTTATTTATTTATGTTATTTACTTATTTATCATGCCATCCTGTGATGATAATCTTAAAGACTTTTTAGCCAATTGTCGTCAAAAAGGCCAATTAAAAATATTATGTTAAAGATTTCACAAGATAAAAATGTGAACATAATTTTTATCGAATGAGGGGTACCATTATTCAATATTTTTGTAACATTATTTTCTGCGTTAGAACTTACAGCTGATAGAAAAATATAGGATCAGCTAGGTTTGGCTAGATCTGTTGGGAAACTCAACGGAGCTGAAACAACACTGTTGTCTCGGATGAGATGTTCCATGAATCATTTAGTCAGCTGAATGCCAAATTATTCATTTAATGTTTATTTTTATGCAATGAATGGAATGGGATGGAACGTTACTATAAACTGTCCGGAAATTTGCGCATGTTTGCTCGAAGGAGAAAACTGTTGAAGCCTAAAGCGTTCTCCTAGACTTATAAATAGACACCGTTTCCTTAACCAATGAAAATAACTGATGACGCTGATGTATTCCGTTTTGAAAAGAAAATAAGGCTTTACTGCATGTCCGCTGCAGCTGAGAATCCTAAAACAATAAAGATTATATTGACGTCCAATGGTGAGTTGGGCTGAAATCCAGGTTACTAATCCTATTATTTATTTATTTATTGATATTATTATTATTTTTTTTAGGCTAACTTTCTCAGTTAACTATGTTCTACAGTAGTTTAGTAAATTTTCCACAGTTCTGACATTTCATCAATTCAACTGGTTGTTGCCAAAAAGCCTTGTTCATTACCTGACTGCAGCAAGCACTCTTTTACTGGGTGTAACCATAGGAAACAGTCTCTTTTGAGCCTCTCTTTGTAAGTCCAGGATGACCACCGTCATTGATTAAAGTTCACATGTTAGCACACATGCTCCCCCTTTTGTACTTTGTTTCATCAGCAGCAGGGCAAATAAGTTTCTGCCTCTTTGTCCATCTTGTAGTGCTCCCCGTCTTGATGTTATAAGTCACAGTTTTTGGTGAGGGCTTCCAGGTTGTCTTTGTATAGAAGTCAGAGCCAAACATTCTTTGCAGCTGGTTGTGACAGGCCCACCCAGTAAAGTTCATGCCCACCACAATGCACAGCAAACGTTTTCCTTAAATATGTTGATTGGATTGAAATGACAGAACTTTCTCTTTTTACAAATCAAAATCAACGATGGTTTCTAATAATTAGTCGACTTTATTGACTCAAAAATAAATCTGAACTACTTCCTATGCACAATTTGTTCTGAATCATCAAATCAGTTCTACAAAGGTTTTAAACATTAAGCACAATCTATCCCAAATGCAAGATCCCTCCTTTCATTTTTTATTTATCTATTTTTATTTTAGGAAAATAACTACCAGTTTTTAACTCAAAACAGCCTGGTACAGTTTCTAGCCAGGTTACAGGAAATAATACTTAGTTTATCTGTTTTTTCATTATTCAGCGTCCCAAAATCCAGCCATTAACGTTAATGGTCCTTAAAGTTGAGGCAAGACAATTATTGGATTTTGTTTTATAGCAAGATTTAACAAATATTTTGTTTCTTGACTGATTATTTGTTAATTTTATGGTTTTCATAAAGATGATCCTGAGAAGTTCAGAGCTGCTTTTCGCAGCACCCTGTGCTATTTTTAGACTATGGGATTCTTGTGTGTAAAAGTGGATGGAGTCAGGTCCCCAGGCTGAAACTCCAGTCATTCTCACTAGATCTGTCCGAGAGGAAGGATCTCCTGAATACCCTAACCAGGAGCCTTAAGGTACGTCCAAAACACCGAAAAATATCCTTTCTAAAGTCACAAATTGCTTAAAACTGCATGTTACACAGAAAAACAGAGAGAGCGAGGGAGTCCAGCTGACTCCACGGCCCATAGTCAGACAAAATACTTCCTTTATAACCACAACCATGCAACTTTTGTATTTTAAAGGATTTACTTGTCATCACACTAACGATAAATTCTTTTTCTATTGTTTCCACAGTCTCTTGAACTAAATAACCGTCTAGCAAAAACATGGACCGCACCGTTTCTCAAGCAGCTGCTCCCTCTATTAAAAACTGAGTCATTTCAGGAGAAGATCCAGCGAAAGCAGCATTTACTTCTCATGCAAGAAGACACGCATTCACTCATTCACAAGGCACAGAGACATTCTTTGTTTGTCACAGTCCTTTTTTTTTTTTTTAAAGTAAGTCAGTCCGTCACTTATTTATTCTCTCTCTCTCTATATATATATAATATTTTAAGCACAGAATTTATTTAACACTGCACTGGTTATTTTCAGAATTTAATGCTTACTATGCTTTCAAGCAGGCCTTATGTAACATTAGAGCAAATCCAATTGCAATTTTTTGAGAGCGCTCTGAGGAATAGTTTATATATTTATTTTCTGCAGATCTGTTTTGATTTTACTGTTTAGCAGCTACCTGACTTTATGTATATGTATATCCATATATTTCTGAAATAAAGCTGTCATATACAACCTTACTTGCATTTCTTATTGTTTTTTTTTTTTTTTTCCTTTTTTATCTCCAGGCCACTTAACCCCCAGATCGGGGTCACTCACATGCTGCACCGCACACCAATGATTATCACGCTTCTACACTACATATGTATATATATGTATACACATATACATACATACACACATACATATACATATGTTGCTTTAAAAACCTTTTATTTATTAACTTATGGTGTTCTGTTCAAAGACTGATCAGAACAGGGTTGCAGAATTTGAATTTTGCGTAGCTCCAAACATTAATTTTAGCACTGCAGTGTAATTTACATATACGAGTTGCAACTTTTTAAAGCTCTTATTTATCTTATTTATTTATTTTCTGGTACCGCATCAGGCCTTCACACACACCATCCAGCGCTGTACACACACACACACACACACACACACGGAGCTCCCAAAACTCTGCTCTGCATTCTGCACTCTCCTAGTGCTGCACTTTCAATCCAGAGCCGTAAGCAGCCTCTTGCTGCGCCTCACACACACAGGCTGAACTCAGCTTACACACACAGTGAAGCTTGTCTACAGCTGTGCCTTTTTCTCTCGATTCTGCAGCCTTCACTTCCCAAATCTTGCTCCAGTTACCTCTACTGTTAACATCTACCCCTTTTTCCTTCATCGCCTTTTCTGCTGACTTTCTCAATAAAACCTTATTTCTCATGGCTTCAACTGGGCTGCTTGTCATATTTAAAACATTGCTTATTTTATGCAAAAACAGTTACCTTAGAACATTTTTCTCATCTCATACAAAAGGTCCTCGACCTTTAAAATCTAGGGAGCTCTCTTTAGCCTCCCCTGCCCTTAACCCGAACCAGGTCCTCGACCTGTGCTTTAGGGAGCTCTCTTTAGCCTCCCAGGGCCTCAACACAAACCAGGTCCTCGACCTGTGGACTTTTAGGGTTCCCACACCTATGGACTCTTCGCCAAGCTCTTATATAACCTCGTTATATTTCTATTCACTCGTCAGCAAATAGTGTGGTCAGCCACGACCTGGAAAATGGAATTTAGGGCTTCTCTAATAACCCTGGGCCTCCAACCCTTCTTCTGTACTATTTCCTTATCTCATTTATCATTAAACCATTGTAAAATCCTTATCTTATTTCACCATTAAACCATTACAAAAAAATCTCTTATTTTTTCTGCACTTGTCTCCACTTTCTTCTCCAACTATTATTTTAGGACCACAGCTACTATGATTCTGGACACAAAGGCTTTGGATAAATCTAATGAGCAGTTTTTAGAAATAAGGTTCTGCTCACCTTGTTTTCCACCGCGGTGTTCTGTGCCAAGATCGTTCACTGGGTCGGTTGGTCAAATTGTCCTCCAAAAACTCCTTTTTCTTCAAAAAGAAAAAATCCTGTTCGTGACGCCAAATTTGTTGGTCTTTCTTCTGTTAGACCAAGCACGGGTACGGAGAAGATGGAGTTAAACACCTTTTGAGTTGGCAGAATGAGGAGACAAATGATCAGAAGTCCATTCACTGTTTCACCGCTCATGAGGGGGAGAGCCTTTGCAACAGCAGGTCCCGCGACCTGCTCCCGTCAGTTGCTTCGGACAGACTCTCGCCGTTCTGCTGAAACGGCTGATTTTTATTGAAGATTACAGGAATGTTACATACGTAGTTTGCCATGTACATACGTCAATGATCATGACAGGTAAAGAATAACAGCCTTGTTAGTGGACAGTTAATTCATCACGAGAACATGCATCCTTGAGATTACCAGGAACATCCTGATACATTCATGACAGGAGAAGATACATTCACTGGTACCGAGAGGCACTGAGTGGAGATGGAATGTGCACACTCCCTTCTCTGGTGCAGGAGAAGATATACAGCTATTAATCTTTGTGTAGAGGCCTTGAGCATCCTTGGTAACCGGTACAAGAAAAGACTGCAATGTCTCACTCCCTTTTGGAGTTCCTGCAGCTGTTTTAGAGCTTGTGCAGGAGAGAAACACAGAGAGGCCTTTGATATTATAACATGATCCCATAATGAAAAGAGTAGCATGTAACAATGAATAATAAAAGAGCTTATATGAGAGTTACATATATTTTCAATGACCATAAAACCATGGAACCTTGGTTCAAATTCTTTTATATAGAAGGTACAATCCAAAAAGAGAAGTACGTTGAGCATAAAGAGTTGTTACTGAAGCCAGCTTAAGTCACTTTACGCTTTAGGAATGGAACCCCAGAAGAAGACTCTTGTTTTTTGTTTGCTGCTCTCAAAACATCAATTGATCACTTTAGTAAGAATACACCAATGCAAGGAACTGGTACAATGTACATTATTTAAAATTAAGCTATATATACATTCTTTTGCATTTATATTTATGGGGTGACAACACTGTCAAAAATCGATTCCATCCTGGGAAATGTCTTTGGTTCTTTTGTAATTCCATTAGTGACTTTTGTCTTGATGAATGAGAAGACCATTTAGGATTCTATCGAGTTCAAGAAATCCCTATGTTTGAAGAATATGTCACCATCATCTTTAACAGGGAACACTTACAGACTGCCCTTGAAAATGTTCTAATAACTGAACTGTAGCCAAACAATCAAGATTACTGTGGTTCCACTGGGGTTTGAACCCAGGACCTTCTGCGTGTGAGGCAGACGTGATGACCACTACACTATGGAACCATCAATGTGTCTTTTCCAGTATCAGGTTTGTTGCAATAAATGAAAAACTGACTAATATTTTTACATAATAATTTGGCAGAAAATATTTGACATCTTTCAAAATTGAATGTGGTCTACATCTAAAGTGAAGAACTTATGCATCACTAGCAGAGATCCTGAAAGCTGAATTATGGAATTGTCATCTCTGATTGAAAAAGTCCTACCAGTTTACTCAAATATGGAATGAAAAAGTGCATGAGCACAACTTAGCAATCTCTTTAGTGGTTCCACTGGGGATTGAACCCAGAACCTTCTGTGTGTTAGACAGATGTGATGACCATTACACCATGAAACCTTGCTTCAAATTCTTTTATATTGAAGGTACAATCCAAAAAGAGAAGTACGTTGAGCATAAAGAGTTGTTACTGAAGCCAGCTTAAGTCACTTTACGCTTTAGGAATGGAACCCCAGAAGAAGACTCTTGTTTTTTGTTTGCTGCTCTCAAAACATCAATTGATCACTTTAGTAAGAATACACCAATGCAAGGAACTGGTACAATGTACATTATTTAAAATTAAGCTATATATACATTCTTTTGCATTTATATTTATGGGGTGACAACACTGTCAAAAATCGATTCCATCCTGGGAAATGTCTTTGGTTCTTTTGTAATTCCATTAGTGACTTTCGTCTTGATGAATGAGAAGACCATTTAGGATTCTATCGAGTTCAAGAAATCCCTATGTTTGAAGAATATGTCACCATCAGCTTTAACAGGAAACACTTACAGACTGCCCTTGAATATGTTCTAATAACTGAACTGTAGCCAAACAAACAAGAATACTGTGGTTCCACTGGGGTTTGAACCCAGGACCTTCCGCGTGTGAGGCAGACGTGATGACCACTACACTATGGAACCATCAATGTGGGTTTTCCAGTATCAGGTTTGTTGCAATAAATGAAAAACTGACTAATATTTTTACATAATAGTTTGACAGAAAATATTTGACATCTTTCAAAATTCAATGTGGTCTACATCTAAAGTGAAGAACTTACGCATCACTAGCAGAGATCCTGAAAGCTGAATTATGGAATTGTCATCTCTGATTGAAAAAGTCCTACCAGTTTACTCAAATATGGAATGAAAAAGTGCATGAGCACAACTTAGCAATCTCTTTAGTGGTTCCACTGGGGATTGAACCCAGAACCTTCTGTGTGTTAGACAGATGTGATGACCATTACACCATGAAACCTTGCTTCAAATTCTTTTATATAGAAGGTACAATCCAAAAAGAGAAGTACGTTGAGCATAAAGAGTTGTTACTGAAGCCAGCTTAAGTCACTTTACGCTTTAGGAATGGAACCCCAGAAGAAGACTCTTGTTTTTTGTTTGCTGCTCTCAAAACATCAATTGATCACTTTAGTAAGAATACACCAATGCAAGGAACTGGTACAATGTACATTATTTAAAATTAAGCTATATATACATTCTTTTGCATTTATATTTATGGGGTGACAACACTGTCAAAAATCGATTCCATCCTGGGAAATGTCTTTGGTTCTTTTGTAATTCCATTAGTGACTTTCGTCTTGATGAATGAGAAGACCATTTAGGATTCTATCGAGTTCAAGAAATCCCTATGTTTGAAGAATATGTCACCATCAGCTTTAACAGGAAACACTTACAGACTGCCCTTGAATATGTTCTAATAACTGAACTGTAGCCAAACAAACAAGAATACTGTGGTTCTACTGGGGTTTGAACCCAGGACCTTCAGTGTGTGAGGCAGACGTGATGACCACTACACTATGGAACCATCAATGTGGGTTTTCCAGTATCAGGTTTGTTGCAATAAATGAAAAACTGACTAATATTTTTACATAATAGTTTGACAGAAAATATTTGACATCTTTCAAAATTCAATGTGGTCTACATCTAAAGTGAAGAACTTACGCATCACTAGCAGAGATCCTTAGCCTGGCAAGCCAGACTAAATAAATGTATTATTTAGTCTGGCCACGCTCCATTGACGGCTCTCGGTTGTGGGGCGGGTTCTACGGTTGTCTTTCAAATGATCTCCGCATGCTACTGGACAATGAATGTGACATACTCTTGTTTCACTCTGTTGCATCATCCCACCCACCAGGCATATAGAGTGCCCTGATTGGCCCACAAAGCGGATAAAGCTCTGTGATTTGTTCACTAAGCAGATAGAGCACTATGATTGGCCCACCATTATGGACCAATCACAGCTCTTTATGTGTTTGAAACCCCTCTAGAGAGCTGTGATTGGCTAGCCAGAGTCCTGGTAGGAGCTGTGGAGGTTCCAATGGAGCATGCCTAGACCAAACTTTGCAAAGCAAGAATTTGGTCTAGTTCACTAGGCTAAGAGATCCTGAAAGCTGAATTATGGAATTGTCATCTCTGATTGAAAAAGTCCTACCAGTTTACTCAAATATGGAATGAAAAAGTGCATGAGCACAATATAGCAATCTCTTTAGTGGTTCCACTGGGGATTGAACCCAGAACCTTCTGTGTGTTAGACAGATGTGATGACCATTACACCATGGAACCTTGCTTCAACCTTGCTTCAAAACATTTTATATAGAAGGAACAATCCAAAAAGAGAAGTACGTTGAGCATAAAGAGTTGTTACTGAAGCCAGCTTAAGTCACTTTACGCTTTAGGAATGGAACCCCAGAAGAAGACTCTTGTTTTTTCTTTGCTGCTCTCAAAACATCAATTGATCACTTTAGTAAGAATACACCAATGCAAGGAACTGGTACAATTTACATTATTTAAAATTAAGCTATATATACATTCTTTTGCATTTATATTTATGGGGTGACAACACTGTCAAAAATCGATTCCATCCTGGGAAATGTCTTTGGTTCTTTTGTAATTCCATTAGTGACTTTCGTCTTGATGAATGAGAAGACCATTTAGGATTCTATCGAGTTCAAGAAATCCCTATGTTTGAAGAATATGTCACCATCAGCTTTAACAGGAAACACTTACAGACTTCCCTTGAATATGTTCTAATAACTGAACTGTAGCCAAACAATCAAGATTTCTGTGGTTCCACTGGGGTTTGAACCAAGGACATTCCGCGTGTGAGGCAGACGTGATGACCACTACACTATGGAACCATCAATGTGGCTTTTATAGTATCATGTTTGTTGCAATAAATAAAAAACTGACTAATATTTTTACATAATAGTTTGACAGAAAATATTTGACATCTTTCAAAATTCAATGTGGCCTACATCTAAAGTGAAGAACTTACGCATCACTAGCAGAGATCATGAAAGCTGAATTATGGAATTGTCATCTCTGATTGAAAAAGTCCTACCAGTTTACTCAAATATGGAATGAAAAAGTGCATGAGAAAAACTTATCAAACTCTTGAGTGGTTCCACTGGGGATTGAACCCAGAGCCTTCTGTGTGTTAGACAGATGTGATGACCATTACACCATGGAACCTTGCTTCAAAACATTTTATATAGAAGGAACAATCCAAAAAGAGAAGTACGTTGAGCATAAAGAGTTGTTACTGAAGCCAGCTTAAGTCACTTTACGCTTTAGGAATGGAACCACGGAAGAAGTCTCTTGTTTTTTGTTTCCTGCCCTCAAAACATCAATTGATCACTTTAGTAAGAAAACACCAATGCAAGGAACTGGTACAATGTACATTATTTAAAATTAAGCTACATATACATTCTTTTGCATTTATATTCATGGGGTGACAACACTGTCAAATATCGATACCATCCTGGGAAATGTCTTTGGTTCTTTTGTAATTCCATTAGTGACTTTCGTCTTGATGAATGAGAAGACCATTTAGGATTCTATCGAGTTCAAGAAATCCCTATGTTTGAAGAATATGTCACCATCAGGTTCAACAGGAAACACTAACAGACTGCCCTTGAATATGTTCTAATAACTGAACTGTAGCCAAACAATGAAGATTACTGTGGTTCCACTGGGGTTTGAACCCAGGACCTTCCGCGTGTGAGGCAGACGTGATGACCACTACACTATGGAACCATCAACGTGGCTTTTCCAGTATCAGGTTTGTTGCAATAAATGAAAAACTGACTAATATTTTTACATAATAGTTTGACAGAAAATATTTGACATCTTTCAAAATTTAATGTGGTCTACATCTAAAGTGAAGAACTTACGCATCACTAGCAGAGATCCCGAAAGCTGAATTATGGAATTGTCATCTCTGACTGAAAAAGTCCTACCAGTTTACTCAAATATGGAATGAAAAAGTTTATGAGCACAACTTAGCAATCTCTTTAGAGGTTCCACTGGGGATTGAACCCAGAGCCTTCTGTGTGTTATACAGATGTGATGACCATTACACCATGAAACCTTGCTTCAATTTGCTTCAACCTTGCTTCAAAACATTTTATATAGAAGGAACAATCCAAAAAGAGAAGTACGTTGAGCATAAAGAGTTGTTACTGAAGCCAGCTTAAGTGACTTTACGCTTTAGGAATGGAAGCCCAGAAGAAGTCTCTTGTTTTTTGTTTCCTGCCCTAAAAACATCAATTGATCACTTTAGAAAGAATACACCAATGCAAGGAACTGGTACAATGTACATTATTTAAAATTAAGCTATAGATGCATTCTTTTGCTTTTACAATTATGGGGTGACAACACTGTCAAAAAATGATTCCAGCCAGGAAAATCTGTTAGAATCTTTTGTAATTTTATTAGTGACTTTCGTCTTAATGAATGAGAAGACCATATTGGATTCTATCGAGTTCAAGAAATCCCTATGTTTGAAGAATATGTCACCATCATCTTTAACAGGGAACACTTACAGACTGCCCTTGAAAATGTTCTAATAACTGAACTGTAGCCAAACAATCAAGATTACTGTGGTTCCACTGGGGTTTGAACCCAGGACCTTCTGCGTGTGAGGCAGACGTGATGACCACTACACTATGGAACAATCAATGTGACTTTTCCAGTATCAGGTTTGTTGCAATAAATGAAAAACTGACTAATATTTTTACATAATAATTTGACAGAAAATATTTGACATCTTTCAAAATTGAATGTGGTCTACATCTAAAGTGAAGAACTTATGCATCACTAGCAGAGATCCTGAAAGCTGAATTATGGAATTGTGATCTCTGATTGAAAAAGTCCTACCAGTTTACTCAAATATGGAATGAAAAAGTGCATGAGCACAACTTAGCAATCTCTTTAGTGGTTCCACTGGGGATTGAACCCAGAACCTTCTGTGTGTTAGACAGATGTGATGACGATTACACCATAGAACATTGCTTCAAATTGTTTTATATAGAAGGTACAATCCAAAAAGAGAAGTACGTTGAGCATAAAGAGTTGTTAGATGTACGTTGAGCATAAAGAGTTGTTACTGAAGCCAGCTTAAGTCACTTTACGCTTTAGGAATGCACCCCAGAAGAAGTCTCTTGTTTTTTGTTTCCTGCCCTCAAAACATCAATTGATCACTTTAGTAAGAATACACCAATGCAAGGAACTGGTACAATGTACATTATTTAAAAATAAGCTATATATATACATTCTTTTGCATTTATATTTATGGGGTGACAACACTTTCAATTATCGATTCCATCCTGGGAAATGTCTTTGGTTCTTTTGTAATTCCATTAGTGACTTTCGTTTTGATGAATGAGAAGACCATTTAGGATTCTATCGAGGTCAAGAAATCCCTTTGTTTGAAGAATATGTCACCATCAGCTTTAACAGGAAACTCTTACAGACTACCCTTGAATATGTTCTAATAACTGAACTGTAGCCAAACAAACAAGATGACTGTGGTTCCACTGGGGTTTGAACCCAGGACCTTCCGCGTGTGAGGCAGACGTGATGACCACTACACTATGGAACCATCAATGTGGCTTTTCCAGTATCAGGTTTGTTGCAATAAATGAAAAACTGACTAAAATTTTTACATAATAGTTTGACAGAAAATATTTGACATCTTTCAAAATTCAATGTGGTCTACATCTAAAGTGAAGAACTTACGCATCACTAGCAGAGATCCTGAAAGCTGAATTATGGAATTGTCATCTCTGATTGAAAAAGTCCTACCAGTTTACTCAAATATGGAATGAAAAAGTGCATGAGCAAAACTTAGCAATCTCTTTAGTGGTTCCACTGGGGATTGAACCCAGAGCCTTCTGTGTGTTAGACAGATGTGATGACCATTACACCATGGAACCTTGCTTCAACCTTGCTTCAAAACATTTTATATAGAAGGAACAATCCAAAAAGAGAAGTACGTTGAGCATAAAGAGTTGTTACTGAAGCCAGCTTAAGTCACTTTATGCTTTAGGAATGGAACCCCAGAAGAAGACTCTTGTTTTTTGTTTGCTGCTCTCAAAACATCAATTGATGACTTTAGTAAGAATACACCAATGCAAGGAACTGGTACAATGTACATTATTTAAATTTAAGCTATATATACATTCTCTTGCATTTATATTCATGGGGTGACAACACTGTCAAAAATCGATTCCATCCTGGGAAATGTCTTTGGTTCTTTTGTAATTCCATTAGTGACTTTTGTCTTGATGAATGAGAAGACCATTTAGGATTCTATCGAGTTCAAGAAATCCCTATGTTTGAAGAATATGTCACCATCAGCTACAGACTGCCCTTGAATATGTTCTAATAACTGAACTGTAGCCAAACAATAAAGATTTCTGTGGTTCCACTGGGGTTTGAACCCAGGACCTTCCGCGTGTGAGGCAAACGTGATGACCACTACACTATGGAACCGTCAAATGAACTTTTCCAGTTTCAGGTTTGTTGCAATAAATGAAAAACTGACTAATATTTTTACATAATAGTTTGACAGAAAATATTTGACATCTTTCAAAATTCAATGTGGTCTACATCTAAAGTGAAGAACTTACGCATCACTAGCAGAGATCCTGAAAGCTGAATTATGGAATTGTCATCTCTGATTGAAAAAGTCCTTCCAGTTTACTCAAATATGGAATGAAAAGGTGCATGAGCACAGTTTAGCAATTTCTTTAGTGGTTCCACTGGGGATTGAACCCAGAATCTTCTGTGTGTAAGACAGATGTGATGACCTTTACACCATGGAACCTTGCTTCAAAACATTATATATAGAAGGAACAATCCAAAAATAGATGTACGTTGAGCATAAAGAGTTGTTACTGAAGCCAGCTTAAGTCACTTTACGCTTTAGGAATGGAACCCCAGAAGAAGTCTCTTGTTTTTTGTTCCCTGCCCTCAAAACATCAATTGATCACTTTAGTAAGAATTCACCAATGCAAGGAACTGGTACAATGTACATTATTTAAAATTAAGCTATAGATACATTCTTTTGCATTTATATTTATGGGGTGACAACACTGTCAAATATCGATTCCATCCTGGGAAATGTCTTTGGTTCTTTTGTAATTCCATTAGTGACTTTCGTCTTGATGAATGAGAAGACCATTTAGGATTCTATCGAGTTCAAGAAATCCCTATGTTTGAATAATATGTCACCATCATCTTTCACAGGGAACAGTTACAGACTGCCCTTGAAAATGTTCTAATAACTGAACTGTAGCGAAACAATCAAGATTACTGTGGTTCCACTGGGGTTTGAACCCAGGACCTTCTGCGTGTGAGGCAGACGTGATGACCACTACACTATGGAACCATCAATGTGTCTTTTCCAGTATCAGGTTTGTTGCAATAAATGAAAAACTGACTAATATTTTTACATAATAATTTGACAGAAAATATTTGACATCTTTCAAAATTGAATGTGGTCTACATCTAAACTGAAGAACTTATGCATCACTAGCAGAGATCCTGAAAGCTGAATTATGGAATTGTCATCTCTGATTGAAAAAGTCCTACCAGTTTACTCAAATATGGAATGAAAAAGTGCATGAGCACAACTTATCAATCTCTTTAGTGGTTCCACTGGGGATTGAACCCAGAACCTTCGGTGTGTTAGACAGATGTGATGACCATAAAACCATGGAACCTTGCTTCAAATTGTTTTATATAGAAGGTACAATCCAAAAAGAGAAGTACGTTGAGCATAAAGAGTTGTTACTGAAGCCAGCTTAAGTCACTTTACGCTTTAGGAATGGAACCCCAGAAGAAGACTCTTGTTTTTTGTTTGCTGCTCTCAAAACATCAATTGATCACTTTAGTAAGAATACACCAATGCAAGGAACTGGTACAATGTACATTATTTAAAATTAAGCTATATATACATTCTTTTGCATTTATATTTATGGGGTGACAACACTGTCAAAAATCGATTCCATCCTGGGAAATGTCTTTGGTTCTTTTGTAATTCCATTAGTGACTTTCGTCTTGATGAATGAGAAGACCATTTAGGATTCTATCGAGTTCAAGAAATCCCTATGTTTGAAGAATATGTCACCATCAGCTTTAACAGGAAACACTTACAGACTGCCCTTGAATATGTTCTAATAACTGAACTGTAGCCAAACAAACAAGAAAACTGTGGTTCCACTGGGGTTTGAACCCAGGACCTTCCGCGTGTGAGGCAGACGTGATGACCACTACACTATGGAACCATCAATGTGGGTTTTCCAGTATCAGGTTTGTTGCAATAAATGAAAAACTGACCAATATTTTTACATAATAGTTTGACAGAAAATATTTGACATCTTTCAAAATTCAATGTGGCCTACATCTAAAGTGAAGAACTTACGCAACACTAGCAGAGATCCTGAAAGCTGAATTATGGAATTGTCATCTCTGATTGAAAAAGTCCTACCAGTTTACTCAAATATGGAATGAAAAAGTGCATGAGAACAACTTATCAAATTCTTTAGTGGTTCCACTGGGGATTGAACCCAGAGCCTTCTGTGTGTTAGACAGATGTGATGACCATTACACCATGGAACCTTGCTTCAAAACATTTTATATACAGGTGCTGGCCAGTAAATTAGAATTTCATCAAAAGGTTGAAAATATTTCAGTAATTCCATTCAAAACGTGAAACTTGTACATTATATTCATGCAATGCACACAGACCAATGTATTTCCGATGTTTATTACATTTAAATTTGATATTTATAGGTGACAACCAATGAAAACATCAAATCTGGTATCTCAGAAAATTAGAATATTCTAAAGGCCAATGAAAAAATGTTTGTTTCTCTAATGTTGGCCAACTGAAAAGAATGAACATGAAAAGAATGTGCATGTATAGCACTCAATACTTAGTCGGGGCTCCTTTTGCCTCAATAACTGCAGTAATGCGGCGTGGCATGGACTCGATCAGTCTGTGGCACTGCTTAGGTGTTATGAGAGCCCAGGTTGCTCTGATAGTCGTCTTCAGCTCCTCTGCATTGTTGGGTCTAGCGTATTGCATCCTCCGCTTCACAATACCCCATAGATTTTCTATGGGGTTAAGGTCAGGCGAGTTTGCTGGCCAATCAAGGACAGGGATACCATGGTCCTTGAACCAGGTGCTGGTGGTTTTGGCACTGTGTGCAGGTGCCAAGTCCTGTTGAAAGGTGAAGTCTGCATCCCCATAAAGTTGGTCAGCAGCAGGAAGCATGAAGTGCTCTAAAACTTCCTGGTAGACGGCTGCATTGACCCTGGACCTCAGGAAACAGAGTGGGCCAACACCGGCAGATGACATGGCACCCCACACCATCACTGACGGTGGAAACTTTACACTGGACCTCATGCAACGTGGATTCTGTGCTTCTCCGCTCTTCCTCCAGACTCTGGGTCCTTGATTTCCAAAGGAAATGCAGAACTTGCTTTCATCAGAAAACATAACTTTGGACCACTCAGCATCAGTCCAGTCCTTTTTGTCCTTGGCCCAGGCGAGACGCTTCTTGCGCTGTTTCTTGTTCAAGAGTGGCTTGACACACGGAATGCGACACCTGAATCCCATGTCTTTCATGAGTCTCCTCGTGGTGGTTCTTGAAGCGCTGACTCCAGCTGCAGTCCACTCTTTGTGGATCTCCCCCACATTTTTGAATGGGTTTGTCGTCACAATTCTCTGCAGGGTGCGGTTATCCCTAGAGCTTGTACACTTTTTTCTACCACATTTTTTCCGTCCCTTCGCCTGTCTGTTAATGTGCTTGGACACAGAGCTCTGCGAACAGCCAGCTTCTTTAGCAATCACCTTTTGTGTCTTGCCCTCCTTGTGCAAGGTGTCAATGATTGTCTTTTGGACAGCTGTTAAGTCAGAAGTCTTCCCCATGATTGTGGTGCCTTCAAAACAAGACTGAGGGACCTTTTAAAGGCCTTTGCAGGTGTTTTGAGTAAATCAGCTGATTAGAGTGGCAGCAGGTGTCTTCTATATTCAGCCTTTTCAGAATATTCTAATTTTTTGAGATACCAAATTTGGAGTTTTCATTAGTTGTCACTTATGAATATCAAATTTAAATGTAATGAACATTGGAAATACATTGGTCTGTGTGCATTGCATGAATATAATGTACATGTTTCACGTTTTGAATGGAATTACTGAAATATTTTCAACCTTTTGATGATATTCTAATTTACTGGCCAGCACCTGTAGAAGGAACAATCCAAAAAGAGAAGTACGTTGAGCATAAAGAGTTGTTACTGAAGCTAGCTTAAGTCACTTTACGCTTTAGGAATGGAACCCCAGAAGAAGTCTCTTGTTTTTTGTTTCCTGCCCTCAAAACATCAATTGATCACTTTAGTAAGAATACACCAATGCAAGGAACTGGTACAATGTACATTATTTAAAATTAAGCTATATATACATTCTTTTGCATTTATATTTATGGGGTGACAACACTTTCAATTATCGATTCCATCCTGGGAAATGTCTTTGGTTCTTTTGTAATTCCATTAGTGACTTTCGTCTTGATGAATGAGAAGACCATTTAGGATTCTATCGAGTTCAAGAAATCCCTATGTTTGAAGAATATGTCACCATCAGCTTTAACAGGAAACACTTACAGACTGCCCTTGAATATGTTCTAATAACTGAACTGTAGCCAAACAAACAAGATTACTGTGGTTCCACTGGGGTTTGAACCCAGGACCTTCCGCGTGTGAGGCAGACGTGATGACCACTACACTATGGAACCATCAATGTGACTTTTCCAGTATCAGGTTTGTTGCAATAAATGAAAAACTGACTAATATTTTTACATAATAATTTGACAGAAAATATTTGACATCTTTCAAAATTGAATGTGGTCTACATCTAAAGTGAAGAACTTATGCATCACTAGCAGAGATCCTGAAAGCTGAATTATGGAATTGTAATCTCTGATTGAAAAAGTCCTACCAGTTTACTCAAATATGGAATGAAAAGATGCATGAGCACAACTTAGCAATTTCTTTAGTGGTTCCACTGGGGATTGAACCCAGAACCTTCTGTGTGTAAGACAGATGTGATGACCATTACACCATGGAACCTTGCTTCAACCTTGCTTCAAAACATTTTATATAGAAGGAACAATCCAAAAAGAGAAGTACGTTGAGCATAAAGAGTTGTTACTGAAGCCAGCTTAAGTCACTTTACGCTTTAGGAATGGAACCCCAGAAGAAGTCTCTTGTTTTTTGTTTGCTGCTCTCAAAACATCAATTGATCACTTTAGTAAGAATACACCAATGCAAGGAACTGGTACAATGTACATTATTTAAATTTAAGCTATATATACATTCTTTTGCATTTATATTTATGGGGTGACAACACTGTCAAAAATCGTTTCCATCCTGGGAAATGTCTTTGGTTCTTTTGTAATTCCATTAGTGACTTTCGTCTTGATGAATGAGAAGACCATTTAGGATTCTATCGAGTTCAAGAAATCCCTATGTTTGAAGAATATGTCACCATCAGCTTTAACAGGAAACACTTACAGACTTCCCTTGAATATGTTCTAATATCTGAACTGTAGCCAAACAATCAAGATTTCTGTGGTTCCACTGGGGTTTGAACCCAGGACCTTCCGCATGTGAGGCAGACGTGATGACCACTACACTATGGAACCATCAATGTGGCTTTTCCAGTATCAGGTTTGTTGCAATAAATGAAAAACTGACTAATATTTTTACATAATAGTTTGACAGAAAATATTTGACATCTTTCAAAATTCAATGTGGCCTACATCTAAAGTGAAGAACTTACGCATCACTAGCAGAGATCCTGAAAGCTGAATTATGGAATTGTCATCTCTGATTGAAAAAGTCCTACCAGTTTACTCAAATATGGAATGAAAAAGTGCATGAGAACAACTTATCAAACTCTTTAGTGGTTCCACTGGGGATTGAACCCAGAGCCTTCTGTGTGTGAGACAGATGTGATGACCATTACACCATGGAACCGTGCTTCAAAACATTTTATATAGAAGGAACAATCCAAAAAGAGAAGTACGTTGAGCATAAAGAGTTGTTACTGAAGCCAGCTTAAGTCAATTTACGCTTTAGGAATGGAACCACGAAAGAAGTCTCTTGTTTTTTGTTTCCTGCCCTCAAAACATCAATTGATCACTTTAGTAAGAATACACCAATGCAAGGAACTGGTACAATGTACATTATTTAAAATTAAGCTATATATAGATTCTTTTGCATTTATATTTATGGGGTGACAACACTGTCAAATATCGATTCCATCCTGGGAAATGTCTTTGGTTCTTTTGTAATTCCATTAGTGACTTTCGTCTTGATGAATGAGAAGACCATTTAGGATTCTATCGAGTTCAAGAAATCCCTATGTTTGAAGAATATGTCACCATCAGGTTTACCAGGAAACACTTACAGACTGCCCTTGAATATGTTCTAATAACTGAACTGTAGCCAAACAATCAAGATTTCTGTGGTTCCACTGGGGCTTGAACCCAGGACCTTCCGCGTGTGAGGCAGACGTGATGACCACTACACTATGGAACCATCAATGTGGCCTTTCCAGTATCAGGTTTGTTGCAATAAATGAAAAACTGACTAATATTTTTACATAATAGTTTGACAGAAAATATTTGACATCTTTCAAAATTCAATGTGGTCTACATCTAAAGTGAAGAACTTACGCATCACTAGCAGAGATCCTGAAAGCTGAATTATGGAATTGTCATCTCTGACTGAAAAAGTCCTACCTGTTTACTCAAATATGGAATGAAAAAGTGCATGAGCACAACTTAGCAATCTCTTTAGTGGTTCCACTGGGGACTGAACCCAGAGCCTTCTGTGTGTTAGACAGATGTGATGACCATTACACCATAGAACCTTGCTTCAACCTTGCTTCAACCTTGTTTCAAAACATTTTATATAGAAGGAACAATCCAAAAAGAGAAGTACGTTGAGCATAAAGAGTTGTTACTGAAGCCAGCTTAAGTCACTTTACGCTTTAGGAATGGAACCCCAGAAGAAGTCTCTTGTTTTTTGTTTCCTGCCCTCAAAACATCAATTGATGACTTTAGTAAGAATACACCAATGCAAGGAACTGGTACAATGTACATTATTTAAATTTAAGCTATATATACATTCTCTTGCATTTATATTCATGGGGTGACAACACTGTCAAAAATCGATTCCATCCTGGGAAATGTCTTTGGTTCTTTTGTAATTCCATTAGTGACTTTTGTCTTGATGAATGAGAAGACCATTTAGGATTCTATCGAGTTCAAGAAATCCCTATGTTTGAAGAATATGTCACCATCAGCTACAGACTGCCCTTGAATATGTTCTAATAACTGAACTGTAGCCAAACAATAAAGATTTCTGTGGTTCCACTGGGGTTTGAACCCAGGACCTTCCGCGTGTGAGGCAAACGTGATGACCACTACACTATGGAACCGTCAAATGAACTTTTCCAGTTTCAGGTTTGTTGCAATAAATGAAAAACTGACTAATATTTTTACATAATAGTTTGACAGAAAATATTTGACATCTTTCAAAATTCAATGTGGTCTACATCTAAAGTGAAGAACTTACGCATCACTAGCAGAGATCCTGAAAGCTGAATTATGGAATTGTCATCTCTGATTGAAAAAGTCCTTCCAGTTTACTCAAATATGGAATGAAAAGGTGCATGAGCACAGTTTAGCAATTTCTTTAGTGGTTCCACTGGGGATTGAACCCAGAATCTTCTGTGTGTAAGACAGATGTGATGACCTTTACACCATGGAACCTTGCTTCAAAACATTATATATAGAAGGAACAATCCAAAAATAGATGTACGTTGAGCATAAAGAGTTGTTACTGAAGCCAGCTTAAGTCACTTTACGCTTTAGGAATGGAACCCCAGAAGAAGTCTCTTGTTTTTTGTTCCCTGCCCTCAAAACATCAATTGATCACTTTAGTAAGAATTCACCAATGCAAGGAACTGGTACAATGTACATTATTTAAAATTAAGCTATAGATACATTCTTTTGCATTTATATTTATGGGGTGACAACACTGTCAAATATCGATTCCATCCTGGGAAATGTCTTTGGTTCTTTTGTAATTCCATTAGTGACTTTCGTCTTGATGAATGAGAAGACCATTTAGGATTCTATCGAGTTCAAGAAATCCCTATGTTTGAATAATATGTCACCATCATCTTTCACAGGGAACAGTTACAGACTGCCCTTGAAAATGTTCTAATAACTGAACTGTAGCGAAACAATCAAGATTACTGTGGTTCCACTGGGGTTTGAACCCAGGACCTTCTGCGTGTGAGGCAGACGTGATGACCACTACACTATGGAACCATCAATGTGTCTTTTCCAGTATCAGGTTTGTTGCAATAAATGAAAAACTGACTAATATTTTTACATAATAATTTGACAGAAAATATTTGACATCTTTCAAAATTGAATGTGGTCTACATCTAAACTGAAGAACTTATGCATCACTAGCAGAGATCCTGAAAGCTGAATTATGGAATTGTCATCTCTGATTGAAAAAGTCCTACCAGTTTACTCAAATATGGAATGAAAAAGTGCATGAGCACAACTTATCAATCTCTTTAGTGGTTCCACTGGGGATTGAACCCAGAACCTTCGGTGTGTTAGACAGATGTGATGACCATAAAACCATGGAACCTTGCTTCAAATTGTTTTATATAGAAGGTACAATCCAAAAAGAGAAGTACGTTGAGCATAAAGAGTTGTTACTGAAGCCAGCTTAAGTCACTTTACGCTTTAGGAATGGAACCCCAGAAGAAGACTCTTGTTTTTTGTTTGCTGCTCTCAAAACATCAATTGATCACTTTAGTAAGAATACACCAATGCAAGGAACTGGTACAATGTACATTATTTAAAATTAAGCTATATATACATTCTTTTGCATTTATATTTATGGGGTGACAACACTGTCAAAAATCGATTCCATCCTGGGAAATGTCTTTGGTTCTTTTGTAATTCCATTAGTGACTTTCGTCTTGATGAATGAGAAGACCATTTAGGATTCTATCGAGTTCAAGAAATCCCTATGTTTGAAGAATATGTCACCATCAGCTTTAACAGGAAACACTTACAGACTGCCCTTGAATATGTTCTAATAACTGAACTGTAGCCAAACAAACAAGAAAACTGTGGTTCCACTGGGGTTTGAACCCAGGACCTTCCGCGTGTGAGGCAGACGTGATGACCACTACACTATGGAACCATCAATGTGGGTTTTCCAGTATCAGGTTTGTTGCAATAAATGAAAAACTGACCAATATTTTTACATAATAGTTTGACAGAAAATATTTGACATCTTTCAAAATTCAATGTGGCCTACATCTAAAGTGAAGAACTTACGCAACACTAGCAGAGATCCTGAAAGCTGAATTATGGAATTGTCATCTCTGATTGAAAAAGTCCTACCAGTTTACTCAAATATGGAATGAAAAAGTGCATGAGAACAACTTATCAAACTCTTTAGTGGTTCCACTGGGGATTGAACCCAGAGCCTTCTGTGTGTTAGACAGATGTGATGACCATTACACCATGGAACCTTGCTTCAAAACATTTTATATACAGGTGCTGGCCAGTAAATTAGAATTTCATCAAAAGGTTGAAAATATTTCAGTAATTCCATTCAAAACGTGAAACTTGTACATTATATTCATGCAATGCACACAGACCAATGTATTTCCGATGTTTATTACATTTAAATTTGATATTTATAGGTGACAACCAATGAAAACATCAAATCTGGTATCTCAGAAAATTAGAATATTCTAAAGGCCAATGAAAAAATGTTTGTTTCTCTAATGTTGGCCAACTGAAAAGAATGAACATGAAAAGAATGTGCATGTATAGCACTCAATACTTAGTCGGGGCTCCTTTTGCCTCAATAACTGCAGTAATGCGGCGTGGCATGGACTCGATCAGTCTGTGGCACTGCTTAGGTGTTATGAGAGCCCAGGTTGCTCTGATAGTCGTCTTCAGCTCCTCTGCATTGTTGGGTCTAGCGTATTGCATCCTCCGCTTCACAATACCCCATAGATTTTCTATGGGGTTAAGGTCAGGCGAGTTTGCTGGCCAATCAAGGACAGGGATACCATGGTCCTTGAACCAGGTGCTGGTGGTTTTGGCACTGTGTGCAGGTGCCAAGTCCTGTTGAAAGGTGAAGTCTGCATCCCCATAAAGTTGGTCAGCAGCAGGAAGCATGAAGTGCTCTAAAACTTCCTGGTAGACGGCTGCATTGACCCTGGACCTCAGGAAACAGAGTGGGCCAACACCGGCAGATGACATGGCACCCCACACCATCACTGACGGTGGAAACTTTACACTGGACCTCATGCAACGTGGATTCTGTGCTTCTCCGCTCTTCCTCCAGACTCTGGGTCCTTGATTTCCAAAGGAAATGCAGAACTTGCTTTCATCAGAAAACATAACTTTGGACCACTCAGCATCAGTCCAGTCCTTTTTGTCCTTGGCCCAGGCGAGACGCTTCTTGCGCTGTTTCTTGTTCAAGAGTGGCTTGACACACGGAATGCGACACCTGAATCCCATGTCTTTCATGAGTCTCCTCGTGGTGGTTCTTGAAGCGCTGACTCCAGCTGCAGTCCACTCTTTGTGGATCTCCCCCACATTTTTGAATGGGTTTGTCGTCACAATTCTCTGCAGGGTGCGGTTATCCCTAGAGCTTGTACACTTTTTTCTACCACATTTTTTCCGTCCCTTCGCCTGTCTGTTAATGTGCTTGGACACAGAGCTCTGCGAACAGCCAGCTTCTTTAGCAATCACCTTTTGTGTCTTGCCCTCCTTGTGCAAGGTGTCAATGATTGTCTTTTGGACAGCTGTTAAGTCAGAAGTCTTCCCCATGATTGTGGTGCCTTCAAAACAAGACTGAGGGACCTTTTAAAGGCCTTTGCAGGTGTTTTGAGTAAATCAGCTGATTAGAGTGGCAGCAGGTGTCTTCTATATTCAGCCTTTTCAGAATATTCTAATTTTTTGAGATACCAAATTTGGAGTTTTCATTAGTTGTCACTTATGAATATCAAATTTAAATGTAATGAACATTGGAAATACATTGGTCTGTGTGCATTGCATGAATATAATGTACATGTTTCACGTTTTGAATGGAATTACTGAAATATTTTCAACCTTTTGATGATATTCTAATTTACTGGCCAGCACCTGTAGAAGGAACAATCCAAAAAGAGAAGTACGTTGAGCATAAAGAGTTGTTACTGAAGCTAGCTTAAGTCACTTTACGCTTTAGGAATGGAACCCCAGAAGAAGTCTCTTGTTTTTTGTTTCCTGCCCTCAAAACATCAATTGATCACTTTAGTAAGAATACACCAATGCAAGGAACTGGTACAATGTACATTATTTAAAATTAAGCTATATATACATTCTTTTGCATTTATATTTATGGGGTGACAACACTTTCAATTATCGATTCCATCCTGGGAAATGTCTTTGGTTCTTTTGTAATTCCATTAGTGACTTTCGTCTTGATGAATGAGAAGACCATTTAGGATTCTATCGAGTTCAAGAAATCCCTATGTTTGAAGAATATGTCACCATCAGCTTTAACAGGAAACACTTACAGACTGCCCTTGAATATGTTCTAATAACTGAACTGTAGCCAAACAAACAAGATTACTGTGGTTCCACTGGGGTTTGAACCCAGGACCTTCCGCGTGTGAGGCAGACGTGATGACCACTACACTATGGAACCATCAATGTGACTTTTCCAGTATCAGGTTTGTTGCAATAAATGAAAAACTGACTAATATTTTTACATAATAATTTGACAGAAAATATTTGACATCTTTCAAAATTGAATGTGGTCTACATCTAAAGTGAAGAACTTATGCATCACTAGCAGAGATCCTGAAAGCTGAATTATGGAATTGTAATCTCTGATTGAAAAAGTCCTACCAGTTTACTCAAATATGGAATGAAAAGATGCATGAGCACAACTTAGCAATTTCTTTAGTGGTTCCACTGGGGATTTAACCCAGAACCTTCTGTGTGTAAGACAGATGTGATGACCATTACACCATGGAACCTTGCTTCAACCTTGCTTCAAAACATTTTATATAGAAGGAACAATCCAAAAAGAGAAGTACGTTGAGCATAAAGAGTTGTTACTGAAGCCAGCTTAAGTCACTTTACGCTTTAGGAATGGAACCCCAGAAGAAGTCTCTTGTTTTTTGTTTGCTGCTCTCAAAACATCAATTGATCACTTTAGTAAGAATACACCAATGCAAGGAACTGGTACAATGTACATTATTTAAATTTAAGCTATATATACATTCTTTTGCATTTATATTTATGGGGTGACAACACTGTCAAAAATCGTTTCCATCCTGGGAAATGTCTTTGGTTCTTTTGTAATTCCATTAGTGACTTTCGTCTTGATGAATGAGAAGACCATTTAGGATTCTATCGAGTTCAAGAAATCCCTATGTTTGAAGAATATGTCACCATCAGCTTTAACAGGAAACACTTACAGACTTCCCTTGAATATGTTCTAATATCTGAACTGTAGCCAAACAATCAAGATTTCTGTGGTTCCACTGGGGTTTGAACCCAGGACCTTCCGCATGTGAGGCAGACGTGATGACCACTACACTATGGAACCATCAATGTGGCTTTTCCAGTATCAGGTTTGTTGCAATAAATGAAAAACTGACTAATATTTTTACATAATAGTTTGACAGAAAATATTTGACATCTTTCAAAATTCAATGTGGCCTACATCTAAAGTGAAGAACTTACGCATCACTAGCAGAGATCCTGAAAGCTGAATTATGGAATTGTCATCTCTGATTGAAAAAGTCCTACCAGTTTACTCAAATATGGAATGAAAAAGTGCATGAGAACAACTTATCAAACTCTTTAGTGGTTCCACTGGGGATTGAACCCAGAGCCTTCTGTGTGTGAGACAGATGTGATGACCATTACACCATGGAACCGTGCTTCAAAACATTTTATATAGAAGGAACAATCCAAAAAGAGAAGTACGTTGAGCATAAAGAGTTGTTACTGAAGCCAGCTTAAGTCAATTTACGCTTTAGGAATGGAACCACGAAAGAAGTCTCTTGTTTTTTGTTTCCTGCCCTCAAAACATCAATTGATCACTTTAGTAAGAATACACCAATGCAAGGAACTGGTACAATGTACATTATTTAAAATTAAGCTATATATAGATTCTTTTGCATTTATATTTATGGGGTGACAACACTGTCAAATATCGATTCCATCCTGGGAAATGTCTTTGGTTCTTTTGTAATTCCATTAGTGACTTTCGTCTTGATGAATGAGAAGACCATTTAGGATTCTATCGAGTTCAAGAAATCCCTATGTTTGAAGAATATGTCACCATCAGGTTTAACAGGAAACACTTACAGACTGCCCTTGAATATGTTCTAATAACTGAACTGTAGCCAAACAATCAAGATTTCTGTGGTTCCACTGGGGCTTGAACCCAGGACCTTCCGCGTGTGAGGCAGACGTGATGACCACTACACTATGGAACCATCAATGTGGCCTTTCCAGTATCAGGTTTGTTGCAATAAATGAAAAACTGACTAATATTTTTACATAATAGTTTGACAGAAAATATTTGACATCTTTCAAAATTCAATGTGGTCTACATCTAAAGTGAAGAACTTACGCATCACTAGCAGAGATCCTGAAAGCTGAATTATGGAATTGTCATCTCTGACTGAAAAAGTCCTACCTGTTTACTCAAATATGGAATGAAAAAGTGCATGAGCACAACTTAGCAATCTCTTTAGTGGTTCCACTGGGGACTGAACCCAGAGCCTTCTGTGTGTTAGACAGATGTGATGACCATTACACCATAGAACCTTGCTTCAACCTTGCTTCAACCTTGCTTCAAAACATTTTATATAGAAGGAACAATCCAAAAAGAGAAGTACGTTGAGCATAAAGAGTTGTTACTGAAGCCAGCTTAAGTCACTTTACGCTTTAGGAATGGAAGCCCAGAAGAAGTCTCTTGTTTTTTGTTTCCTGCCCTCAAAACATCAATTGATCACTTTAGAAAGAATACACCAATGCAAGGAACTGGTACAATGTACATTATTTAAAATTAAGCTATAGATGCATTCTTTTGCATTTACAATTATGGGGAGACAACACTGTCAAAAAATGATTCCAGCCAGGAAAATCTGTTAGAATCTTTTGTAATTTTATTAGTGACTTTCGTCTTAATGAATGAGAAGACCATATTGGATTCTATCGAGTTCAAGAAATCCCTATGTTTGAAGAATATGTCACCATCATCTTTAACAGGGAACACTTACAGACTGCCCTTGAAAATGTTCTAATAACAAAACTGTAGCCAAACAATCAAGATTGCTGTGGATTCCACTGGGGTTTGAACCCAGGACCTTCTGCATGTGAGGCAGACGTGATGACCACTACACTATGGAACCATCAATGTGTCCTTTCCAGTATCAGGTTTGTTGCAATAAATGAAAAACTGACTAATATTTTTACATAATAATTTGACAGAAAATATTTGACATCTTTCAAAATTGAATGTGGTCTACATCTAAAGTGAAGAACTTATGCATCACTAGCAGAGATCCTGAAAGCTGAATTATGGAATTGTCATCTCTGATTGAAAAAGTCCTACCAATTTACTCAAATATGGAATGAAAAAGTGCATGAGCACAACTTAGCAATCTCTTTAGTGGTCCCACTGGGGATTGAACCCAGAACCTTCTGTGTGTTAGACAGATGTGATGACCATTACACCATGGAACCTTGCTTCAAATTCTTTTATATAGAAGGTACAATCCAAAAAGAGAAGTACGTTGAGCATAAAGAGTTGTTACTGAAGTCAGCTTAAGTCACTTTACGCTTTAGGAATGGAACCCCAGAAGAAGACTCTTGTTTTTTGTTTGCTGCTCTCAAAACATCAATTGATCACTTTAGTAAGAATACACCAATGCAAGGAACTGGTACAATGTACATTATTTAAAATTAAGCTATATATACATTCTTTTGCATTTATATTTATGGGGTGACAACACTGTCAAAAATCGATTCCATCCTGGGAAATGTCTTTGGTTCTTTTGTAATTCCATTAGTGACTTTCGTCTTGATGAATGAGAAGACCATTTAGGATTCTATCGAGTTCAAGAAATCCCTATGTTTGAAGAATATGTCACCATCAGCTTTAACAGGAAACACTTACAGACTGCCCTTGAATATGTTCTAATAACTGAACTGTAGCCAAACAAACAAGAATACTGTGGTTCCACTGGGGTTTGAACCCAGGACCTTCCACGTGTGAGGCAGACATGATGACCACTACACTATGGAACCATCAATGTGGGTTTTCCAGTATCAGGTTTGTTGCAATAAATGAAAAACTGACTAATATTTTTACATAATAGTTTGACAGAAAATATTTGACATCTTTCAAAATTCAATGTGGTCTACATCTAAAGTGAAGAACTTACGCATCACTAGCAGAGATCCTGAAAGCTGAATTATGGAATTGTCATCTCTGACTGAAAAAGTCCTACCAGTTTACTCAAATATGGAATGAAAAAGTGCATGAGCACAACTTAGCAATCTCTTTAGTGGTTCCACTGGGGATTGAACCCAGAGCCTTCTGTGTGTTAGACAGATGTGATGACCATTACACCATAGAACCTTGCTTCAACCTTGCTTCAAAACATTTTATATAGAAGGAACAATCCAAAAAGAGAAGTACGTTGAGCATAAAGAGTTGTTACTGAAGCCAGCTTAAGTCACTTTACGCTTTAGGAATGGAAGCCCAGAAGAAGTCTCTTGTTTTTTGTTTCCTGCCCTCAAAACATCAATTGATCACTTTAGAAAGAATACACCAATGCAAGGAACTGGTACAATGTACATTATTTAAAATTAAGCTATAGATGCATTCTTTTGCATTTACAATTATGGGGAGACAACACTGTCAAAAAATGATTCCAGCCAGGAAAATCTGTTAGAATCTTTTGTAATTTTATTAGTGACTTTCGTCTTAATGAATGAGAAGACCATATTGGATTCTATCGAGTTCAAGAAATCCCTATGTTTGAAGAATATGTCACCATCATCTTTAACAGGGAACACTTACAGACTGCCCTTGAAAATGTTCTAATAACTGATCTGTAGCCAAACAAACAAGATTACTGTGGTTCCACTGGGGTTTGAACCCAGGACCTTCTGCGTGTGAGGCAGACGTGATGACCACTACACTATGGAACCATCAATGTGTCTTTTCCAGTATCAGGTTTGTTGCAATAAATGAAAAACTGACTAATATTTTTACATAATAGTTTGACAGAAAATATTTGACATCTTTCAAAATTCAATGTGGTCTACATCTAACGTGAAGAACTTACGCATCACTAGCAGAGATCCTGAAAGCTGAATTATGGAATTGTCATCTCTGACTGAAAAAGTCCTACCAGTTTACTCAAATATGGAATGAAAAAGTGCATGAGCACAACTTAGCAATCTCTTTAGTGGTTCCACTGGGGACTGAACCCAGAGCCTTCTGTGTGTTAGACAGATGTGATGACCATTACACCATAGAACCTTGCTTCAACCTTGCTTCAACCTTGCTTCAAAACATTTTATATAGAAGGAACAATCCAAAAAGAGAAGTACGTTGAGCATAAAGAGTTGTTACTGAAGCCAGCTTAAGTCACTTTACGCTTTAGGAATGAAAGCCCAGAAGAAGTCTCTTGTTTTTTGTTTCCTGCCCTCAAAACATCAATTGATCACTTTAGAAAGAATACACCAATGCAAGGAACTGGTACAATGTACATTATTTAAAATTAAGCTATAGATGCATTCTTTTGCATTTACAATTATGGGGAGACAACACTGTCAAAAAATGATTCCAGCCAGGAAAATCTGTTAGAATCTTTTGTAATTTTATTAGTGACTTTCGTCTTAATGAATGAGAAGACCATATTGGATTCTATCGAGTTCAAGAAATCCCTATGTTTGAAGAATATGTCACCATCATCTTTAACAGGGAACACTTAAAGACTGCCCTTGAAAATGTTCTAATAACAAAACTGTAGCCAAACAATCAAGATTACTGTGGATTCCACTGGGGTTTGAACCCAGGACCTTCTGCATGTGAGGCAGACGTGATGACCACTACACTATGGAACCATCAATGTGTCCTTCCCAGTATCAGGTTTGTTGCAATAAATGAAAAACTGACTAATATTTTTACATAATAATTTGACAGAAAATATTTGACATCTTTCAAAATTGAATGTGGTCTACATCTAAAGTGAAGAACTTATGCATCACTAGCAGAGATCCTGAAAGCTGAATTATGGAATTGTCATCTCTGATTGAAAAAGTCCTACCAGTTTACTCAAATATGGAATGAAAAAGTGCATGAGCACAACTTAGCAATCTCTTTAGTGGTCCCACTGGGGATTGAACCCAGAACCTTCTGTGTGTTAGACAGATGTGATGACCATTACACCATGGAACCTTGCTTCAAATTCTTTTATATAGAAGGTACAATCCAAAAAGAGAAGTACGTTGAGCATAAAGAGTTGTTACTGAAGCCAGCTTAAGTCACTTTACGCTTTAGGAATGGAACCCCAGAAGAAGACTCTTGTTTTTTGTTTGCTGCTCTCAAAACATCAATTGATCACTTTAGTAAGAATACACCAATGCAAGGAACTGGTACAATGTACATTATTTAAAATTAAGCTATATATACATTCTTTTGCATTTATATTTATGGGGTGACAACACTGTCAAAAATCGATTCCATCCTGGGAAATGTCTTTGGTTCTTTTGTAATTCCATTAGTGACTTTCGTCTTGATGAATGAGAAGACCATTTAGGATTCTATCGAGTTCAAGAAATCCCTATGTTTGAAGAATATGTCACCATCAGCTTTAACAGGAAACACTTACAGACTGCCCTTGAATATGTTCTAATAACTGAACTGTAGCCAAACAAACAAGAATACTGTGGTTCCACTGGGGTTTGAACCCAGGACCTTCCACGTGTGAGGCAGACATGATGACCACTACACTATGGAACCGTCAATGTGGGTTTTCCAGTATCAGGTTTGTTGCAATAAATGAAAAACTGACTAATATTTTTACATAATAGTTTGACAGAAAATATTTGACATCTTTCAAAATTCAATGTGGTCTACATCTAAAGTGAAGAACTTACGCATCACTAGCAGAGATCCTGAAAGCTGAATTATGGAATTGTCATCTCTGATTGAAAAAGTCCTACCAGTTTACTCAAATATGGAATGAAAAAGTGCATGAGCACAACTTAGCAATTTCTTTAGTGGTTCCACTGGGGATTGAACCCAGAGCCTTCTGTATGTTAGACAGATGTGATGACCATTACACCATGGAACCTTCCTTCAACCTTGCTTCAAAACATTTTATATAGAAGGAACAATCCAAAAAGAGAAGTACGTTGAGCATAAAGAGTTGTTACTGAAGCCAGCTTAAGTCACTTTACGCTTTAGGAATGGAAGCCCAGAAGAAGTCTCTTGTTTTTTGTTTCCTGCCCTCAAAACATCAATTGATCACTTTAGAAAGAATACACCAATGCAAGGAACTGGTACAATGTACATTATTTAAAATTAAGCTATAGATGCATTCTTTTGCATTTACAATTATGGGGAGACAACACTGTCAAAAAATGATTCCAGCCAGGAAAATCTGTTAGAATCTTTTGTAATTTTATTAGTGACTTTCGTCTTAATGAATGAGAAGACTACAGGTGCTGGCCAGTAAATTAGAATATCATCAAAAGGTTGAAGATATTTCAGTAATTCCATTCAAAACGTGAAACTTGTACATTATATTCATGCAATGCACACAGACCAATGTATTTCCAATGTTCATTACATTTAAATTTGATATTCATAAGTGACAACTAATGAAAACTCCAAATTTGGTATCTCAAAAAATTAGAATATTCTGAAAAGGCTGAATATAGAAGACACCTGCTGCCACTCTAATCAGCTGATTTACTCAAAACACCTGCAAAGGCCTTTAAAAGGTCCCTCAGTCTTGTTTTGAAGGCACCACAATCATGGGGAAGACTTCTGACTTAACAGCTGTCCAAAAGACAATCATTGACACCTTGCACAAGGAGGGCAAGACACAAAAGGTGATTGCTAAAGAAGCTGGCTGTTCGCAGAGCTCTGTGTCCAAGCACATTAACAGACAGGCGAAGGGACGGAAAAAATGTGGTAGAAAAAAGTGTACAAGCTCTAGGGATAACCGCACCCTGCAGAGAATTGTGACGACAAACCCATTCAAAAATGTGGGGGAGATCCACAAAGAGTGGACTGCAGCTGGAGTCAGCGCTTCAAGAACCACCACGAGGAGACTCATGAAAGACATGGGATTCAGGTGTCGCATTCCGTGTGTCAAGCCACTCTTGAACAAGAAACAGCGCAAGAAGCGTCTCGCCTGGGCCAAGGACAAAAAGGACTGGACTGATGCTGAGTGGTCCAAAGTTATGTTTTCTGATGAAAGCAAGTTCTGCATTTCCTTTGGAAATCAAGGACCCAGAGTCTGGAGGAAGAGCGGAGAAGCACAGAATCCACGTTGCATGAGGTCCAGTGTAAAGTTTCCACCGTCAGTGATGGTGTGGGGTGCCATGTCATCTGCCGGTGTTGGCCCACTCTGTTTCCTGAGGTCCAGGGTCAATGCAGCCGTCTACCAGGAAGTTTTAGAGCACTTCATGCTTCCTGCTGCTGACCAACTTTATGGGGATGCAGACTTCACCTTTCAACAGGACTTGGCACCTGCACACAGTGCCAAAACCACCAGCACCTGGTTCAAGGACCATGGTATCCCTGTCCTTGATTGGCCCGCAAACTCGCCAGACCTTAACCCCATAGAAAATCTATGGGGTATTGTGAAGCGGAGGATGCAATACGCTAGACCCAACAATGCAGAGGAGCTGAAGACGACTATCAGAGCAACCTGGGCTCTCATAACACCTGAGCAGTGCCACAGACTGATCGAGTCCATGCCACGCCGCATTACTGCAGTTATTGAGGCAAAAGGAGCCCCGACTAAGTATTGAGTGCTATACATGAACATTCTTTTCATGTTCATTCTTTTCAGTTGGCCAACATTAGAGAAACAAACATTTTTTCATTGGCCTTTAGAATATTCTAATTTTCTGAGATACCAGATTTGATGTTTTCATTGGTTGTCACCTATAAATATCAAAATTAAACGTAATAAACATTGGAAATACATTGGTCTGTGTGCATTGCATGAATATAATGTACAAGTTTCACGTTTTGAATGGAATTACTGAAATATCTTCAACCTTTTGATGATATTCTAATTTACTGGCCAGCACCTGTATATTGGATTCTATCGAGTGCAAGAAATCCCTATGTTTGAAGAATATGTCACCATCAGCTTTAACAGGAAACACTTACAGACTTCCCTTGAATATGTTCTAATAACTGAACTGTAGCCAAACAATCAAGATTTCTGTGGTTCCACTGGGGCTTGAACCCAGGACCTTCCGCGTGTGAGGCAGACGTGATGACCACTACACTATGGAACCTTGCTTCAAATTCTTTTATATAGAAGGTACAATCCAAAAAGAGACGTACGTTGAGCATAAAAAGTTGTTACTGAAGCCAGCTTAAGTCACTTTACGCTTTAGGAATGGAACCACGGAAGAAGTCTCTTGTTTTTTGTTTCCTGCCCTCAAAACATCAATTGATCACTTTAGTAAGAATACACCAATGCAAGGAACTGGTACAATGTACATTATTTAAAATTAAGCTATATATACATTCTTTTGCATTTATATTTATGGGGTGACAACACTGTCAAATATCGATTCCATCCTGGGAAATGTCTTTGGTTCTTTTGTAATTCCATTAGTGACTTTCGTCTTGATGAATGAGAAGACCATTTAGGATTCTATCGAGTTCAAGAAATCCCTATAATTGAAGAATATGTCACCATCATCTTTAACAGGGAACACTTACAGACTGCCAAAATGTTCTAATAACTGAACTGTAGCCAAACAATCAAGATTACTGTGGCTCCACTGGGGTTTGAACCCAGGACCTTCTGCGTGTGAGGCAGACGTAATGACCACTACACTATGGAACCATCAATGTGACTTTTCCAGTATCAGGTTTGTTGCAATAAATGAAAAACTGACTAATATTTTTACATAATAATTTGACAGAAAATATTTGACATCTTTCAAAATTGAATGTGGTCTACATCTAAAGTGAAGAACTTATGCATCACTAGCAGAGATCCTGAAAGCTGAATTATGGAATTGTAATCTCTGATTGAAAAAGTCCTACCAGTTTACTCAAATATGGAATGAAAAAGTGCATGAGCACAACTTAGCAATCTCTTTAGTGGTTCCACTGGGGATTGAACCCAGAACCTTCTGTGTGTTAGACAGATGTGATGACCATTACACCATGGAACCTTGCTTCAAATTCTTTTATATAGAAGGTACAATCCAAAAAGAGACGTACGTTGAGCATAAAGAGTTGTTACTGAAGCCAGCTTAAGTCACTTTACGCTTTATGAATGGAACCCCAGAAGAAGACTCTTGTTTTTTGTTTGCTGCTCTCAAAACATCAATTGATCACTTTAGTAAGAATACACCAATGCAAGGAACTGGTACAATGTACATTATTTAAAATTAAGCTATATATATACATTCTTTTGCATTTATATTTATGGGGTGACAACACTGTCAAAAATCGATTCCATCCTGGGAAATGTCTTTGGTTCTTTTGTAATTCCATTAGTGACTTTTGTCTTGATGAATGAGAAGACCATTTAGGATTCTATCGAGTTCAAGAAATCCCTATGTTTGAAGAATATGTCACCATCAGCTTTAACAGGAAACACTTACAGACTGCCCTTGAATATGTTCTAATAACTGAACTGTAGCCAAACAAACAAGAATACTGTGGTTCCACTGGGGTTTGAAACCAGGACCTTCCACGTGTGAGGCAGACATGATGACCACTACACTATGGAACCATCTATGTGGGTTTTCCAGTATCAGGTTTGTTGCAATAAATGAAAAACTGACTAATATTTTTACATAATAGTTTGACAGAAAATATTTGACATCTTTCAAAATTCAATGTGGTCTACATCTAAAGTGAAGAACTTACGCATCACTAGCAGAGATCCTGAAAGCTGAATTATGGAATTGTCATTTCTGATTGAAAAAGTCCTACCAGTTTACTCAAATATGGAATGAAAAAGTGCATGAGCACAACTTAGCAATCTCTTTAGTGGTTCCACTGGGGATTGAAACCAGAGCCTTCTGTGTGTTAGACAGATGTGATGACCATTACACCATGGAACCTTGCTTCAACCTTGCTTCAAAACATTTTATATAGAAGGAACAATCCAAAAAGAGAAGTACGTTGAGCATAAAGAGTTGTTACTGAAGCCAGCTTAAGTCACTTTACGCTTTAGGAATGGAAGCCCAGAAGAAGTCTCTTGTTTTTTGTTTCCTGCCCTCAAAACATCAATTGATCACTTTAGAAAGAATACACCAATGCAAGGAACTGGTACAATGTACATTATTTAAAATTAAGCTATAGATGCATTCTTTTGTTTTTACAATTATGGGGTGACAACACTGTCAAAAAATGATTCCAGCCAGGAAAATCTGTTAGAATCTTTTGTAATTTTATTAGTGACTTTCGTCTTAATGAATGAGAAGACTATATTGGATTCTATCGAGTGCAAGAAATCCCTATGTTTGAAGAATATGTCACCATCAGCTTTAACAGGAAACACTTACAGACTTCCCTTGAATATGTTCTAATAACTGAACTGTAGCCAAACAATCAAGATTTCTGTGGTTCCACTGGGGCTTGAACCCAGGACCTTCCGCGTGTGAGGCAGACGTGATGACCACTACACTATGGAACCATCAATGTGGCTTTTCCAGTATCAGGTTTGTTGCAATAAATGAAAAACTGACTAATATTTTTACATAATAGTTAGACAGAAAATATTTGACATCTTTCAAAATTCATTGTGGCCTACATCTAAAGTGAAGAACTTACGCATCACTAGCAGAGATCCTGAAAGCAGAATTATGGAATTGTCATCTCTGATTGAAAAAGTCCTTCCAGTTTACTCAAATATGGAATGAAAAAGTGCATGAGAACAACTTATCAATCTCTTTAGTGGTTCCACTGGGGATTGAACCCAGAGCCTTCTGTGTGTTAGACAGATGTGATGACCATTACACCATAGAACCTTGCTTCAAAACATTTTATATAGAAGGAACAATCCAAAAAGAGAAGTACGTTGAGCATAAAAAGTTGTTACTGAAGCCAGCTTAAGTCACTTTACGCTTTAGGAATGGAACCACGGAAGAAGTCTCTTGTTTTTTGTTTCCTGCCCTCAAAACATCAATTGATCACTTTAGTAAGAATACACCAATGCAAGGAACTGGTACAATGTACATTATTTAAAATTAAGCTATATATACATTCTTTTGCATTTATATTTATGGGGTGACAACACTGTCAAATATCGATTCCATCCTGGGAAATGTCTTTGGTTCTTTTGTAATTCCATTAGTGACTTTCGTCTTGATGAATGAGAAGACCATTTAGGATTCTATCGAGTTCAAGAAATCCCTATAATTGAAGAATATGTCACCATCATCTTTAACAGGGAACACTTACAGACTGCCCTTGAAAATGTTCTAATAACTGAACTGTAGCCAAACAATCAAGATTACTGTGGTTCCACTGGGGTTTGAACCCAGGACCTTCTGAGTGTGAGGCAGACGTGATGACCACTACACTATGGAACCATCAATGTGTCTTTTCCAGTATCAGGTTTGTTGCAATAAATGAAAAACTGACTAATATTTTTATATAATAATTTGACAGAAAATATTTGACATCTTTCAAAATTGAATGTGGTCTACATCTAAAGTGAAGAACTTAGCGATCACTAGCAGAGATCCTGAAAGCTGAATTATGGAATTGTCATCTCTGATTGAAAAAGTCCTACCAGTTTACTCAAATATGGAATGAAAAAGTGCATGAGCACAACTTAGCAATCTCTTTAGTGGTTCAACTGGGGATTGAACCCAGAACCTTCTGTGTGTTAGACAGATGTGATGACCATTACACCATGGAACCTTGCTTCAAATTCTTTTATATAGAAGGTACAATCCAAAAAGAGACGTACGTTGAGCATAAAGAGTTGTTACTGAAGCCAGCTTAAGTCACTTTACGGTTTAGGAATGGAACCCCAGAAGAAGACTCTTGTTTTTTGTTTGCTGCTCTCAAAACATCAATTGATCACTTTAGTAAGAATACACCAATGCAAGGAACTGGTACAATGTACATTATTTAAAATTAAGCTATATATACATTCTTTTGCATTTATATTTATGGGGTGACAACACTGTCAAAAATCGATTCCATCCTGGGAAATGTCTTTGGTTCTTTTGTAATTCCATTAGTGACTTTTGTCTTGATGAATAAGAAGACCATTTAGGATTCTATCGAGTTCAAGAAATCCCTATGTTTGAAGAATATGTCACCATCAGCTTTAACAGGAAACACTTACAGACTGCCCTTGAATATGTTCTAATAACTGAACTGTAGACAAACAAACAAGAATACTGTGGTTCCACTGGGGTTTGAACCCAGGACCTTCCACGTGTGAGGCAGACATGATGACCACTACACTATTGAACCATCAATGTGGCTTTTCCAGTATCAGGTTTGTTGCAATAAATGAAAAACTGACTAATATTTTTACATAATAGTTTGACAGAAAATATTTGACATCTTTCAAAATTCAATGTGGTCTACATCTAAAGTGAAGAACTTACGCATCACTAGCAGAGATCCTGAAAGCTGAATTATGGAATTGTCATCTCTGATTGAAAAAGTCCTACCAGTTTACTCAAATATGGAATGAAAAAGTGCATGAGCACAACTTAGCAATCTCTTTAGTGGTTCCACTGGGGATTGAACCCAGAGCCTTCTGTGTTAGACAGATGTGATGACCATTACACCATGGAACCTTGCTTCAACCTTGCTTCAAAACATTTTATATAGAAGGAACAATCCAAAAAGAGAAGTACGTTGAGCATAAAGAGTTGTTACTGAAGCCAGCTTAAGTCACTTTACGCTTTAGGAATGGAAGCCCAGAAGAAGTCTCTTGTTTTTTGTTTCCTGCCCTCAAAACATCAATTGATCACTTTAGAAAGAATACACCAATGCAAGGAACTGGTACAATGTACATTATTTAAAATTAAGCTATAGATGCATTCTTTTGTTTTTACAATTATGGGGTGACAACACTGTCAAAAAATGATTCCAGCCAGGAAAATCTGTTAGAATCTTTTGTAATTTTATTAGTGACTTTCGTCTTAATGAATGAGAAGACCATATTGGATTCTATCGAGTGCAAGAAATCCCTATGTTTGAAGAATATCTCACCATCAGCTTTAACAGGGAACACTTACAGACTGCCCTTGAAAATGTTCTAATAACTGAACTGTAGCCAAACAATCAAAATTACTGTGGTTCCACTGGGGTTTGAACCCAGGACCTTCTGCGTGTGAGGCAGACGTAATGACCACTACACTATGGAACTATCAATGTGACTTTTCCAGTATCAGGTTTGTTGCAATAAATGAAAAACTGACTAATATTTTTACATAATAATTTGACAGAAAATATTTGACATCTTTCAAAATTGAATGTGGTCTACATCTAAAGTGAAGAACTTATGCATCACTAGCAGAGATCCTGAAAGCTGAATTATGGAATTGTAATCTCTGATTGAAAAAGTCCTACCAGTTTACTCAAATATGGAATGAAAAAGTGCATGAGCACAACTTAGCAATCTCTTTAGTGGTTCCACTGGGGATTGAACCCAGAACCTTCTGTGTGTTAGACAGATGTGATGACCATTACACCATGGAACCTTGCTTCAAATTCTTTTATATAGAAGGTACAATCCAAAAAGAGACGTACGTTGAGCATAAAGAGTTGTTACTGAAGCCAGCTTAAGTCACTTTACGCTTTATGAATGGAACCCCAGAAGAAGACTCTTGTTTTTTGTTTGCTGCTCTCAAAACATCAATTGATCACTTTAGTAAGAATACACCAATGCAAGGAACTGGTACAATGTACATTATTTAAAATTAAGCTATATATACATTCTTTTGCATTTATATTTATGGGGTGACAACACTGTCAAAAATCGATTCCATCCTGGGAAATGTCTTTGGTTCTTTTGTAATTCCATTAGTGACTTTTGTCTTGATGAATGAGAAGACCATTTAGGATTCTATCGAGTTCAAGAAATCCCTATGTTTGAAGAATATGTCACCATCAGCTTTAACAGGAAACACTTACAGACTGCCCTTGAATATGTTCTAATAACTGAACTGTAGCCAAACAAACAAGAATACTGTGGTTCCACTGGGGTTTGAACCCAGGACCTTCCACGTGTGAGGCAGACATGATGACCACTACACTATGGAACCATCAATGTGGGTTTTCCAGTATCAGGTTTGTTGCAATAAATGAAAAACTGACTAATATTTTTACATAATAGTTTGACAGAAAATATTTGACATCTTTCAAAATTCAATGTGGTCTACATCTAAAGTGAAGAACTTACGCATCACTAGCAGAGATCCTGAAAGCTGAATTATGGAATTGTCATTTCTGATTGAAAAAGTCCTACCAGTTTACTCAAATATGGAATGAAAAAGTGCATGAGCACAACTTAGCAATCTCTTTAGTGGTTCCACTGGGGATTGAACCCAGAGCCTTCTGTGTGTTAGACAGATGTGATGACCATTACACCATGGAGTGCTTCAACCTTGCTTCAAAACATTTTATATAGAAGGAACAATCCAAAAAGAGAAGTACGTTGAGCATAAAGAGTTGTTACTGAAGCCAGCTTAAGTCACTTTACGCTTTAGGAATGGAAGCCCAGAAGAAGTCTCTTGTTTTTTGTTTCCTGCCCTCAAAACATCAATTGATCACTTTAGAAAGAATACACCAATGCAAGGAACTGGTACAATGTACATTATTTAAAATTAAGCTATAGATGCATTCTTTTGTTTTTACAATTATGGGGTGACAACACTGTCAAAAAATGATTCCAGCCAGGAAAATCTGTTAGAATCTTTTGTAATTTTATTAGTGACTTTCGTCTTAATGAATGAGAAGACTATATTGGATTCTATCGAGTGCAAGAAATCCCTATGTTTGAAGAATATGTCACCATCAGCTTTAACAGGAAACACTTACAGACTTCCCTTGAATATGTTCTAATAACTGAACTGTAGCCAAACAATCAAGATTTCTGTGGTTCCACTGGGGCTTGAACCCAGTACCTTACGCGTGTGAGGCAGACGTGATGACCACTACACTATGGAACCATCAATGTGGCTTTTCCAGTATCAGGTTTGTTGCAATAAATGAAAAACTGACTAATATTTTTACATAATAGTTTGACAGAAAATATTTGACATCTTTCAAAATTCAATGTGGCCTACATCTAAAGTGAAGAACTTACGCATCACTAGCAGAGATCCTGAAAGCAGAATTATGGAATTGTCATCTCTGATTGAAAAAGTCCTTCCAGTTTACTCAAATATGGAATGAAAAAGTGCATGAGAACAACTTATCAATCTCTTTAGTGGTTCCACTGGGGATTGAACACAGAGCCTTCTGTGTGTTAGACAGATGTGATGACCATTACACCATAGAACCTTGCTTCAAAACATTTTATATAGAAGGAACAATCCAAAAAGAGAAGTACGTTGAGCATAAAAAGTTGTTACTGAAGCCAGCTTAAGTCACTTTACGCTTTAGGAATGGAACCACGGAAGAAGTCTCTTGTTTTTTGTTTCCTGCCCTCAAAACATCAATTGATCACTTTAGTAAGAATACACCAATGCAAGGAACTGGTACAATGTACATTATTTAAAATTAAGCTATATATACATTCTTTTGCATTTATATTTATGGGGTGACAACACTGTCAAATATCGATTCCATCCTGGGAAATGTCTTTGGTTCTTTTGTAATTCCATTAGTGACTTTCGTCTTGATGAATGAGAAGACCATTTAGGATTCTATCGAGTTCAAGAAATCCCTATAATTGAAGAATATGTCACCATCAACTTTAACAGGGAACACTTACAGACTGCCCTTGAAAATGTTCTAATAACTGAACTGTAGCCAAACAATCAAGATTACTGTGGTTCCACTGGGGTTTGAACCCAGGACCTTCTGTGTGTGAGGCAGACGTGATGACCACTACACTATGGAACCATCAATGTGTCTTTTCCAGTATCAGGTTTGTTGCAATAAATGAAAAACTGACTAATATTTTTACATAATAATTTGACAGAAAATATTTGACATCTTTCCAAATTGAATGTGGTTTACATCTAAAGTGAAGAACTTATGCATCACTAGCAGAGATCCTGAAAGCTGAATTATTGAATTGTCAACTCTGATTGAAAAAGTCCTACCAGTTTACTCAAATATGGAATGAAAAAGTGCATGAGCACAACTTAGCAATCTCTTTAGTGGTTCCACTGGGGATTGAACCCAGAACCTTCTGTGTGTTAGACAGATGTGATGACCATTACACCATGGAACCTTGCTTCAAATTGTTTTATATAGAAGGTACAATCCAAAAAGAGACGTACGTTGAGCATAAAGAGTTGTTACTGAAGCCAGCTTAAGTCACTTTACGCTTTAGGAATGGAACCCCAGAAGAAGACTCTTGTTTTTTGTTTGCTGCTCTCAAAACATCAATTGATCACTTTAGTAAGAATACACCAATGCAAGGAACTGGTACAATGTACATTATTTAAAATTAAGCTATATATACATTCTTTTGCATTTATATTTATGGGGTGACAACACTGTCAAAAATCGATTCCATCCTGGGAAATGTCTTTGGTTCTTTTGTAATTCCATTAGTGACTTTTGTCTTGATGAATGAGAAGACCATTTAGGATTCTATCGAGTTCAAGAAATCCCTATGTTTGAAGAATATGTCACCATCAGCTTTAACAGGAAACACTTACAGACTGCCCTTGAATATGTTCTAATAACTGAACTGTAGCCAAACAAACAAGAATACTGTGGTTCCACTGGGGTTTGAACCCAGGACCTTCCACGTGTGAGGCAGACATGATGACCACTACACTATGGAACCATCAATGTGGGTTTTCCAGTATCAGGTTTGTTGCAATAAATGAAAAACTGACTAATATTTTTACATAATAGTTTGACAGAAAATATTTGACATCTTTCAAAATTCAATGTGGTCTACATCTAAAGTGAAGAACTTACGCATCACTAGCAGAGATCCTGAAAGCTGAATTATGGAATTGTCATTTCTGATTGAAAAAGTCCTACCAGTTTACTCAAATATGGAATGAAAAAGTGCATGAGCACAACTTAGCAATCTCTTTAGTGGTTCCACTGGGGATTGAACCCAGAGCCTTCTGTGTGTTAGACAGATGTGATGACCATTACACCATGGAACCTTGCTTCAACCTTGCTTCAAAACATTTTATATAGAAGGAACAATCCAAAAAGAGAAGTACGTTGAGCATAAAGAGTTGTTACTGAAGCAAGCTTAAGTCACTTTACGCTTTAGGAATGGAAGCCCAGAAGAAGTCTCTTGTTTTTTGTTTCCTGCCCACAAAACATCAATTGATCACTTTAGAAAGAATACACCAATGCAAGGAACTGGTACAATGTACATTATTTAAAATTAAGCTATAGATGCATTCTTTTGTTTTTACAATTATGGGGTGACAACACTGTCAAAAAATGATTCCAGCCAGGAAAATCTGTTAGAATCTTTTGTAATTTTATTAGTGACTTTCGTCTTAATGAATGAGAAGACTATATTGGATTCTATCGAGTGCAAGAAATCCCTATGTTTGAAGAATATGTCACCATCAGCTTTAACAGGAAACACTTACAGACTTCCCTTGAATATGTTCTAATAACTGAACTGTAGCCAAACAATCAAGATTTCTGTGGTTCCACTGGGGCTTGAACCCAGTACCTTACGCGTGTGAGGCAGACGTGATGACCACTACACTATGGAACCATCAATGTGGCTTTTCCAGTATCAGGTTTGTTGCAATAAATGAAAAACTGACTAATATTTTTACATAATAGTTTGACAGAAAATATTTGACATCTTTCAAAATTCAATGTGGCCTACATCTAAAGTGAAGAACTTACGCATCACTAGCAGAGATCCTGAAAGCAGAATTATGGAATTGTCATCTCTGATTGAAAAAGTCCTTCCAGTTTACTCAAATATGGAATGAAAAAGTGCATGAGAACAACTTATCAATCTCTTTAGTGGTTCCACTGGGGATTGAACACAGAGCCTTCTGTGTGTTAGACAGATGTGATGACCATTACACCATAGAACCTTGCTTCAAAACATTTTATATAGAAGGAACAATCCAAAAAGAGAAGTACGTTGAGCATAAAAAGTTGTTACTGAAGCCAGCTTAAGTCACTTTACGCTTTAGGAATGGAACCACGGAAGAAGTCTCTTGTTTTTTGTTTCCTGCCCTCAAAACATCAATTGATCACTTTAGTAAGAATACACCAATGCAAGGAACTGGTACAATGTACATTATTTAAAATTAAGCTATATATACATTCTTTTGCATTTATATTTATGGGGTGACAACACTGTCAAATATCGATTCCATCCTGGGAAATGTCTTTGGTTCTTTTGTAATTCCATTAGTGACTTTCGTCTTGATGAATGAGAAGACCATTTAGGATTCTATCGAGTTCAAGAAATCCCTATAATTGAAGAATATGTCACCATCAACTTTAACAGGGAACACTTACAGACTGCCCTTGAAAATGTTCTAATAACTGAACTGTAGCCAAACAATCAAGAATACTGTGGTTCCACTGGGGTTTGAACCCAGGACCTTCTGTGTGTGAGGCAGACGTGATGACCACTACACTATGGAACCATCAATGTGTCTTTTCCAGTATCAGGTTTGTTGCAATAAATGAAAAACTGACTAATATTTTTACATAATAATTTGACAGAAAATATTTGACATCTTTCCAAATTGAATGTGGTTTACATCTAAAGTGAAGAACTTATGCATCACTAGCAGAGATCCTGAAAGCTGAATTATTGAATTGTCATCTCTGATTGAAAAAGTCCTACCAGTTTACTCAAATATGGAATGAAAAAGTGCATGAGCACAACTTAGCAATCTCTTTAGTGGTTCCACTGGGGATTGAACCCAGAACCTTCTGTGTGTTAGACAGATGTGATGACCATTACACCATGGAACCTTGCTTCAAATTGTTTTATATAGAAGGTACAATCCAAAAAGAGACGTACGTTGAGCATAAAGAGTTGTTACTGAAGCCAGCTTAAGTCACTTTACGCTTTAGGAATGGAACCCCAGAAGAAGACTCTTGTTTTTTGTTTGCTGCTCTCAAAACATCAATTGATCACTTTAGTAAGAATACACCAATGCAAGGAACTGGTACAATGTACATTATTTAAAATTAAGCTATATATACATTCTTTTGCATTTATATTTATGGGGTGACAACACTGTCAAAAATCGATTCCATCCTGGGAAATGTCTTTGGTTCTTTTGTAATTCCATTAGTGACTTTTGTCTTGATGAATGAGAAGACCATTTAGGATTCTATCGAGTTCAAGAAATCCCTATGTTTGAAGAATATGTCACCATCAGCTTTAACAGGAAACACTTACAGACTGCCCTTGAATATGTTCTAATAACTGAACTGTAGCCAAACAAACAAGAATACTGTGATTCCACTGGGGTTTGAACCCAGGACCTTCCACGTGTGAGGCAGACATGATGACCACTACACTATGGAACCATCAATGTGGCTTTTCCAGTATCAGGTTTGTTGCAATAAATGAAAAACTGACTAATATTTTTACATAATAGTTTGACAGAAAATATTTGACATCTTTCAAAATTCAATGTGGTCTACATCTAAAGTGAAGAACTTACGCATCACTAGCAGAGATCCTGAAAGCTGAATTATGGAATTGTCATCTCTGATTGAAAAAGTCCTACCAGTTTACTCAAATATGGAATGAAAAAATGCATGAGCACAACTTAGCAATCTCTTTAGTGGTTCCACTGGGCATTGAACCCAGAGACTTCTGTGTGTTAGACAGATGTGATGACCATTACACCATGGAACCTTGCTTCAACCTTGCTTCAAAACATTTTATATAGAAGGAACAATCCAAAAAGAGAAGTACGTTGAGCATAAAGAGTTGTTACTGAAGCCAGCTTTAGTCACTTTACGCTTTAGGAATGGAAGCCCAGAAGAAGTCTCTTGTTTTTTGTTTCCTGCCCTCAAAACATCAATTGATCACTTTAGAAAGAATACACCAATGCAAGGAACTGGTACAATGTACATTATTTAAAATTAAGCTATAGATGCATTCTTTTGTTTTTACAATTATGGGGTGACAACACTGTCAAAAAATGATTCCAGCCAGGAAAATCTGTTAGAATCTTTTGTAATTTTATTAGTGACTTTCGTCTTAATGAATGAGAAGACCATATTGGATTCTATCGAGTGCAAGAAATCCCTATGTTTGAAGAATATCTCACCATCAGCTTTAACAGGGAACACTTACAGACTGCCCTTGAAAATGATCTAATAACTGAACTGTAGCCAAACAATCAAAATTACTGAGGTTCCACTGGGGTTTGAACCCAGGACCTTCAGCGTGTGAGGCAGACGTAATGACCACTACACTATGGAACCATCAATGTGACTTTTCCAGTATCAGGTTTGTTGCAATAAATGAAAAAATGACTAATATTTTTACATAATAATTTCACAGAAAATATTTGACATCTTTCAAAATTGAATGTGGTCTACATCTAAAGTGAAGAACTTATGCATCACTAGCAGAGATCCTGAAAGCTGAATTATGGAATTGTAATCTCTGATTGAAAAAGTCCTACCAGTTTACTCAAATATGGAATGAAAAAGTGCATGAGCACAACTTAGCAATCTCTTTAGTGCTTCCACTGGGGATTGAACCCAGAACCTTCTGTGTGTTAGACAGATGTGATGACCATTACACCATGGAACCTTGTTTCAAATTGTTTTATGTAGAAGGTACAATCCAAAAAGAGAAGTACGTTGAGCATAAAGAGTTGTTACTGAAGCCAGCTTAAGTCACTTTACGCTTTAGGAATGGAACCCCAGAAGAAGACTCTTGTTTTTTGTTTGCTGCTCTCAAAACATCAATTGATCACTTCAGTAAGAATACACCAATGCAAGGAACTGGTACAATGTACATTATTTAAAATTAAGCTATATATACATTCTTTTGCATTTATATTTATGGGGTGACAACACTGTCAAAAATCGATTCCATCCTGGGAAATGTCTTTGGTTCTTTTGTAATTCCATTAGTGACTTTTGTCTTGATGAATGAGAAGACCATTTAGGATTCTATCGAGTTCAAGAAATCCCTATGTTTGAAAAATATGTCACCATCAGCTACAGACTGCCCTTGAATATGTTCTAATAACTGAACTGTAGCCAAACAATCAAGATTTCTGTGGTTCCACTGGGGTTTGAACCCAGGACCTTCCGCGTGTGAGGCAGACATGATGACCACTACACTATGGAACCATCAATGTGACTTTTCCAGTATCAGGTTTGTTGCAATAAATGAAAAACTGACTAATATTTTTACATAATAATTTGACAGAAACTATTTGACATCTTTCAAAATTGAATGTGGTCTACATCTAAAGTGAAGAACTTATGCATCACTAGCAGAGATCCTGAAAGCTGAATTATGGAATTGTCATCTCTGATTGAAAAAGTCCTACCAGTTTACTCAAATATGGAATGAAAAAGTGCATGAGCACAACTTCGCAATCTCTTTAATGGTTCCACTGGGGATTGAACCCAGAACCTTCTGTGTGTTAGACAGATGTGATGACCATTACACCATGGAATCTTGCTTCAAATTGTTTTATATAGAAGGTACAATCCAAAAAGAGAAGTACGTTGAGCATAAAGAGTTGTTACTGAAGCCAGCTTAAGTCACTTTACGCTTTAGGAATGGAACCCCAGAAGAAGACTCTTGTTTTTTGTTTGCTACTCTCAAAACATCAATTGATCACTTCAGTAAGAATACACCAAGGCAAGGAACTGGTACAATGTACATTATTTAAAATTAAGCTATATATACATTCTTTTGCATTTATATTTATGGGGTGACAACACTGTCAAAAATAAATTCCATCCTGGGAAATGTCTTTAGTTCTTTTGTAATTCCATTAGTGACTTTTATCTTGATGAATGAGAAGGCCATTTAGGATTCTATCGAGTTCAAGAAATTCCTATGTTTGAAGAATATGTCACCATCAGCTACAGACTGCCCTTGAATATGTTCTAATAACTGAACTGTAGCCAAACAATCATGATTTCTGTGGTTCTACTGGGGTTTGAACCCAGGACCTTCCGCGTGTGAGGCAAACGTGATGACCACTACACTATGGAACCATCAGTTGAACTTTTCCAGTATCAGGTTTGTTGCAATAAATGAAAAACTGACTAATATTTTTACATAATAGTTTGACAGAAAATATTTGACATCTTTCAAAATTCAATGTGGTCTACATCTAAAGTGAAGAACTTACGCATCACTAGCAGAGATCCTGAAAGCTGAATTATGGAATTGTCATCTCTGATTGAAAAAGTCCTACCAGTTTACTCAAATATGGAATGAAAAGGTGCATGAGCACAACTTAGCAATTTCTTTAGTGGCTCCACTGGGGATTGAACCCAGAACCTTCTGTGTGTAAGACAGATGTGATGACCTTTACACCATGGAACCTTGCTTCAAAACATTATATATAGAAGGAACAATCCAAAAATAGATGTACGTTGAGCATAAAGAGTTGTTACTGAAGCCAGCTTAAGTCACTTTACGCTTTAGGAATGGAACCCCAGAAGAAGTCTCTTGTTTTTTGTTTCCTGCCCTCAAAACATCAATTGATCACTTTAGTAAGAATACACCAATGCAAGGAACTGGTACAATGTACATTATTTAAAATTAAGCTATATATACATTCTTTTGCATTTATATTTATGGGGTTACAACACTTTCAATTATCGATTCCATCCTGGGAAATGTCTTTGGTTCTTTTGTAATTCCATTAGTGACTTTCGTCTTGATGAATGAGAAGACCATTTAGGATTCTATCGAGTTCAAGAAATCCCTATGTTTGAAGAATATGTCACCATCAGCTTTAACAGGAAACTCTTACAGACTGCCCTTGAATATGTTCTAATAACTGAACTGTAGCCAAACAAATAACATTACTGTGGTTCCACTGGGGTTTGAACCCAGGACCTTCCGCATGTGAGGCAGACGTGATGACCACTACACTATGGAACCATCAATGTGGCTTTTCCAGTATCAGGTTTGTTGCAATAAATGAAAAACTGACTAATATTTTTACATAATAGTTTGACAGAAAATATTTGACATCTTTCAAAATTCAATGTGGTCTACATCTAAAGTGAAGAACTTACGCATTACTAGCAGAGATCCTGAAAGCTGAATTATGGAATTGTCATCTCTGATTGAAAAAGTCCTACCAGTTTACTCAAATATGGAATGAAAAAGTGCATGAGCACAACTTAGCAATCTCTTTAGTGGTTCCACTGGGGATTGAACCCAAAGCCTTCTGTGTGTTAGACCGATGTGATGACCATTACACCATGGAAGCTTGCTTCAACCTTGCTTCAAAACCTTTTATATAGAAGGAACAATCCAAAAAGAGAAGTACGTTGAGCATAAAGAGTTGTTACTGAAGCCAGCTTAAGTCACTTTACGCTTTAGGAATGGAACCCCAGAAGAAGACTCTTGTTTTTTGTTTGCTGCTCTCAAAACATCAATTGATCACTTCAGTAAGAATACACCAATGCAAGGAACTGGTACAATGTACATTATTTAAAATTAAGCTATATATACATTCTTTTGCATTTATATTTATGGGGTGACAACACTGTCAAAAATCGATTCCATCCTGGGAAATGTCTTTGGTTCTTTTGTAATTCCATTAGTGACTTTTGTCTTGATGAATGAGAAGACCATTTAGGATTCTATCGAGTTCAAGAAATCCCTCTGTTTGAAAAATATGTCACCATCAGCTACAGACTGCCCTTGAATATGTTCTAATAACTGAACTGTAGCCAAACAATCAAGATTTCTGTGTTTCCACTGGGGTTTGAACCCAGGACCTTCCGCGTGTGAGGCAAACGTGATGACCACTACACTATGGAACCATCAATGTGGGTTTTCCAGTATCAGGTTTGTTGCAATAAATGAAAAACTGACTAATATTTTTACATAATAGTTTGACAGAAAATATTTGACATCTTTCAAAATTCAATGTGGTCTACATCTAAAGTGAAGAACTTACGCATCACTAGCAGAGATCCTGAAAGCTGAATTATGGAATTGTCATCTCTGATTGAAAAAGTCCTACCAGTTTACTCAAATATGGAATGAAAAGGTGCATGAGCACAACTTAGCAATTTCTTTAGTGGTTCCACTGGGGATTGAACCCAGAACCTTCTGTGTGTAAGACAGATGTGATGACCTTTACACCATGGAACCTTGCTTCAAAACATTATATATAGAAGGAACAATCCAAAAATAGATGTACGTTGAGCATAAAGAGTTGTTACTGAAGCCAGCTTAAGTCACTTTACGCTTTAGGAATGGAACCCCAGAAGAAGTCTCTTGTTTTTTGTTTCCTGCCCTCAAAACATCAATTGATCACTTTAGTAAGAATACACCAATGCAAGGAACTGGTACAATGTACATTATTTAAAATTAAGCTATATATACATTCTTTTGCATTTATATTTATGGGGTTACAACACTTTCAATTATCGATTCCATCCTGGGAAATGTCTTTGGTTCTTTTGTAATTCCATTAGTGACTTTCGTCTTGATGAATGAGAAGACCATTTAGGATTCTATCGAGTTCAAGAAATCCCTATGTTTGAAGAATATGTCACCATCAGCTTTAACAGGAAACTCTTACAGACTGCCCTTGAATATGTTCTAATAACTGAACTGTAGCCAAACAATCAAGATTTCTGTGGTTCCACTGGGGTTTGAACCCAGGACCTTCAGCGTGTGAGGCAGACGTGATGACCACTACACTATGGAACCATCAATGTGACTTTTCCAGTATCAGGTTTGTTGCAATAAATGAAAAACTGACTAATATTTTTACATAATAATTTGACAGAAAATATTTGACATCTTTCAAAATTGAATGTGGTCTACATCTAAAGTGAAGAACTTATGCATCACTAGCAGAGATCCTGAAAGCTGAATTATGGAATTGTCATCTCTGATTGAAAAAGTCCTACCAGTTTACTCAAATATGGAATGAAAAAGTGCATGAGCACAACTTAACAATCTCTTTAATGGTTCCACCTGGGGATTGAACCCAGAACCTTCTGTGTGTTAGACAGATGTGATGACCATTACACCATGGAACCTTGCTTCAAATTGTTTTATATAGAAGGTACAATCCAAAAAGAGAAGTACGTTGAGCATAAAGAGTTGTTACTGAAGCCAGCTTAAGTCACTTTACGCTTTAGGAATGGAACCCCAGGAGAAGACTCTTGTTTTTTGTTTGCTACTCTCAAAACATCAATTGATCACTTCAGTAAGAATACACCAATGCAAGGAACTGGTACAATGTACATTATTTAAAATTAAGCTATATATACATTCTTTTGCATTTATATTTATGGGGTGACAACACTGTCAAAAATCGATTCCATCCTGGGAAATGTCTTTGGTTCTTTTGTAATTCCATTAGTGACTTTTGTCTTGATGAATGAGAAGACCATTTAGGATTCTATCGAGTTCAAGAAATCCCTATGTTTGAAGAATATGTCACCATCAGCTTTAACAGGAAACACTTACAGACTGCCCTTGAATATGTTCTAATAACTGAACTGTAGCCAAACAAACAAGAATACTGTGGATCCACTGGGGTTTGAACCCAAGACCTTCCACGTGTGAGGCAGACATGATGACCACTACACTATGGAACCATCAATGTGGGTTTTCCAGTATCAGGTTTGTTGCAATAAATGAAAAACTGACTAATATTTTTACATAATAGTTTGACAGAAAATATTTGACATCTTTCAAAATTCAATGTGGTCTACATCTAAAGTGAAGAACTTACGCATCACTAGCAGAGATCCTGAAAGCTGAATTATGGAATTGTCATCTCTGATTGAAAAAGTCCTACCAGTTTACTCAAATATGGAATGAAAAAGTGCATGAGCACAACTTAGCAATCTCTTTAGTGGTTCCACTGGGGATTGAACCCAGAGCCTTCTGTGTGTTAGACAGATGTGATGACCATTACACCATTGAAGCTTGCTTCAACTTTGCTTCAAAACATTTTATATAGAAGGAACAATCCAAAAATAGATGTACGTTGAGCATAAAGAGTTGTTACTGAAGCCAGCTTAAGTCACTTTACGCTTTAGGAATGGAAGCCCAGAAGAAGTCTCTTGTTTTTTGTTTCCTGCCCTCAAAACATCAATTGATCACTTTAGAAAGAATACACCAATGCAAGGAACTGGTACAATGTACATTATTTAAAATTAAGCTATAGATGCATTCTTTTGTTTTTACAATTATGGGGTGACAACACTGTCAAAAAATGATTCCGGCCAGGAAAATCTGTTAGAATCTTTTGTAATTTTATTAGTGACTTTCGTCTTAATGAATGAGAAGACCATATTGGATTCTATCGAGTGCAAGAAATCCCTATGTTTGAAGAATATGTCACCATCAGCTTTAACAGGGAACACTTACAGACTGCCCTTGAAAATGTTCTAATAACTGAACTGTAGCCAAACAATCAAAATTACTGTGGTTCCACTGGGGTTGAACCCAGGACCTTCTACGTGTGAGGCAGACGTAATGACCACTACACTATGGAACCATCAATGTGACTTTTCCAGTATCAGGTTTGTTGCAATAAATGAAAAACTGACTAATATTTTTACATAATAATTTGACAGAAAATATTTGACATCTTTCAAAATTGAATGTGGTCTACATCTAAAGTGAAGAACTTATGCATCACTAGCAGAGATCCTGAAAGCTGAATTATGGAATTGTAATCTCTGATTGAAAAAGTCCTACCAGTTTACTCAAATATGGAATGAAAAAGTGCATGAGCACAACTTAGCAATCTCTTTAGTGGTTCCACTGGGGATTGAACCCAGAACCATCTGTGTGTTAGACAGATGTGATGACCATTACACCATGGAACCTTGCTTCAAATTGTTTTATGTAGAAGGTACAATCCAAAAAGAGAAGTACGTTGAGCATAAAGAGTTGTTACTGAAGCCAGCTTAAGTCACTTTACGCTTTAGGAATGGAACCCCAGAAGAAGACTCTTGTTTTTTGTTTGCTGCTCTCAAAACATCAATTGATCACTTCAGTAAGAATACACCAATGCAAGGAACTGGTACAATGTACATTATTTAAAATTAAGCTATATATACATTCTTTTGCATTTATATTTATGGGGTGACAACACTGTCAAAAATCGATTCCATCCTGGGAAATGTCTTTGGTTCTTTTGTAATTCCATTAGTGACTTTTGTCTTGATGAATGAGAAGACCATTTAGGATTCTATCGAGTTCAAGAAATCCCTATGTTTGAAAAATATGTCACCATCAGCTACAGACTGCCCTTGAATATGTTCTAATAACTGAACTGTAGCCAAACAATCAAGATTTCTGTGGTTCCACTGGGGTTTGAACCGAGGACCTTCCGCGTGTGAGGCAGACATGATGAAAAACTACACTATGGAACCATCAATGTGACTTTTCCAGTATCAGGTTTGTTGCAATAAATGAAAAACTGACTAATATTTTTACATAATAATTTGACAGAAAATATTTGACATCTTTCAAAATTGAATGTGGTCTACATCTAAAGTGAAGAAATTATGCATCACTAGCAGAGATCCTGAAAGCTGAATTATGGAATTGTCATCTCTGATTGAAAAAGTCCTACCAGTTTACTCAAATATGGAATGAAAAAGTGCATGAGTACAACTTAGCAATCTCTTTAATGGTTCCACTAGGGATTGAACCCAGAACCTTCGGTGTGTTAGACAGATGTGATGACCATTACACCATGGAACCTTGCTTCAAATTGTTTTATATAGAAGGTACAATCCAAAAAGAGAAGTACGTTGAGCATAAAGAGTTGTTACTGAAGCCACCTTAATTCACTTTACGCTTTAGGAATGGAACCCCAGAAGAAGACTCTTGTTTTTTGTTTGCTACTCTCAAAACATCAATTGATCACTTCAGTAAGAATACACCAATAAAAGGAACTGGTACAATGTACATTATTTAAAATTAAGCTATATATACATTCTTTTGCATTTATATTTATGGGGTTGACAACACTGTCAATAATCAATTCCATCCTGGGAAATGTCTTTGGTTCTTTTGTAATTCCATTAGTGACTTTTGTCTTGATGAATGAGAAGACCATTTAGGATTCTATCGAGTTCAAGAAATCCCTATGTTTGAAGAATATGTCACCATCAGCTACAGACTGCCCTTGAATATGTTCTAATAACTGAACTGTAGCCAAACAATCATGATTTCTGTGGTTCCACTGGGGTTTGAACCCAGGACCTTCCGCAGTGTGAGGCAAACGTGATGACCACTACACTATGGAACCATCAGTTGAACTTTTCCAGTATCAGGTTTGTTGCAATAAATGAAAAACTGACTAATATTTTTACATAATAGTTTGACAGAAAATATTTGACATCTTTCAAAATTCAATGTGGTCTACATCTAAAGTGAAGAACTTACGCATCACTAGCAGAGATCCTGAAAGCTGAATTATGGAATTGTCATCTCTGATTGAAAAAGTCCTACAAGTTTACTCAAATATGGAATGAAAAGGTGCATGAGCACAACTTAGCAATTTCTTTAGTGGTTCCACTGGGGATTGAACCCAGAACCTTCTGTGTGTAAGACAGATGTGATGACCTTTACACCATGGAACCTTGCTTCAAAACATTATATATAGAAGGAACAATCCAAAAATAGATGTACGTTGAGCATAAAGAGTTGTTACTGAAGCCAGCTTAAGTCACTTTACGCTTTAGGAATGGAACCCCAGAAGAAGTCTCTTGTTTTTTGTTTCCTGCCCTCAAAACATCAATTGATCACTTTAGTAAGAATACACCAATGCAAGGAACTGGTACAATGTACATTATTTAAAATTAAACTATATATACATTCTTTTGCATTTATATTTATGGGGTTACAACACTTTCAATTATCGATTCCATCCTGGGAAATGTCTTTGGTTCTTTTGTAATTCCATTAGTGACTTTCGTCTTGATGAATGAGAAGACCATTTAGGATTCTATCGAGTTCAAGAAATCCCTATGTTTGAAGAATATGTCACCATCAGCTTTAACAGGAAACTCTTACAGACTGCCCTTGAATATGTTCTAATAACTGAACTGTAGCCAAACAAATAACATTACTGTGGTTCCACTGGGGTTTGAACCCAGGACATTCCGCGTGTGAGGCAGACGTGATGACCACTACACTATGGAACCATCAATGTGGCTTTTCCAGTATCAGGTTTGTTGCAATAAATGAAAAACTGACTAATATTTTTACATAATAGTTTGACAGAAAATATTTGACATCTTTCAAAATTCAATGTGGTCTACATCTAAAGTGAAGAACTTACGCATTAATAGCAGAGATCCTGAAAGCTGAATTATGGAATTGTCATCTCTGATTGAAAAAGTCCTACCAGTTTACTCAAATATGGAATGAAAAAGTGCATGAGCACAACTTAGCAATGTCTTTAGTGGTTCCACTGGGGATTGAACCCAGAGCCTTCTGTGTGTTAGACAGATGTGATGACCATTACACCATGGAAGCCTGCTTCAACCTTGCTTCAAAAACTTTTATATAGAAGGAACAATCCAAAAAGAGAAGTACGTTGAGCATAAAGAGTTGTTACTGAAGCCAGCTTAAGTCACTTTACGCTTTAGGAATGGAACCCCAGAAGAAGACTCTTGTTTTTTGTTTGCTGCTCTCAAAACATCAATTGATCACTTTAGTAAGAATACACCAATGCAAGGAACTGGTACAATGTACATTATTTAAATTTAAGCTATATATACATTCTTTTGCATTTATATTCATGGGGTGACAACACTGTCAAAAATCGATCCCATCCTGGGAAATGTCTTTGGTTCTTTTGTAATTCCATTAGTGACTTTTGTCTTGATGAATGAGAAGACCATTTAGGATTCTATCGAGTTCAAGAAATCCCTATGTTTGAAGAACATGTCACCATCAGCTACAGGCTGCCCTTGAATATGTTCTAATAACTGAACTGTAGCCAAACAATCAAGAATTCTGTGGTTCCACTGGGGTTTGAACCCAGGACCTTCCGCGTGTGAGGCAGACGTGATGACCACTACACTATGGAACCATCAATGTGACTTTTCCAGTATCAGGTTTGTTGCAATAAATGAAAAACTGACTAATATTTTTACATAATAATTTGACAGAAAATATTTGACATCTTTCAAAATTGAATGTGGTCTACATCTAAAGTGAAGAACTTATGCATCACTAGCAGAGATCCTGAAAGCTGAATTATGGAATTGTAATCTCTGATTGAAAAAGTCCTACCAGTTTACTCAAATATGGAATGAAAAAGTGCATGAGCACAACTTAGCAATCTCTTTAGTGGTTCCACTGGGGATTGAACCCAGAACCTTCTGTGTGTTAGACAGATGTGATGACCATTACACCATGGAACCTTGCTTCAAATTGTTTTATATAGAAGGTACAATCCAAAAAGAGAAGTACGTTGAGCATAAAGAGTTGTTACTGAAGCCAGCTTAAGTCACTTTACGCTTTAGGAATGGAACCCCAGAAGAAGACTCTTGTTTTTTGTTTGCTGCTCTCAAAACATCAATTGATCACTTCAGTAAGAATACACCAATGCAAGGAACTGGTACAATGTACATTATTTAAAATTAAGCTATATATACATTCTTTTGCATTTATATTTATGGGGTGACAACACTGTCAAAAATCGATTCCATCCTTGGAAATGTCTTTGGTAATTCCATTAGTGACTTATGTCTTGATGAATGAGAAGACCATTTAGGATTCTATCGAGTTCAAGAAATCCCTATGTTTGAAGAATATGTCACCATCAGCTACAGACTGCCCTTGAATATGTTCTAATAACTGAACTGTAGCCAAACAATCATGATTTCTGTGGTTCCACTGGGGTTTGAACCCAGGACCTTCAGCGTGTGAGGCAAACGTGATGACCACTACACTACGGAACCATCAGTTGAACTTTTCCAGTATCAGGTTTGTTGCAATAAATGAAAAACTGACTAATATTTTTACATAATAGTTTGACAGAAAATATTTGACATCTTTCAAAATTCAATGTGGTCTACATCTAAAGTGAAGAACTTACGCATCACTAGCAGAGATCCTGAAAGCTGAATTATGGAATGTTCATCTCTGATTGAAAAAGTCCTACCAGTTTACTCAAATATGGAATGAAAAGGTGCATGAGCACAACTTAGCAATTTCTTTAGTGGTTCCACTGGGGTTTGAACCAAGAACCTTCTGTGTGTAAGACAGATGTGATGACCTTTACACCATGGAACCTTGCTTCAAAACATTATATATAGAAGGAACAATCCAAAAATAGATGTACGTTGAGCATAAAGAGTTGTTACTGAAGCCAGCTTAAGTCACTTTACGCTTTAGGATTGGAACCCCAGAAGAAGTCTCTTGTTTTTTGTTTCCTGCCCTCAAAACATCAATTGATCACTTTAGTAAGAATACACCAATGCAAGGAACTGGTACAATGTACATTATTTAAAATTAAGCTATATATACATTCTTTTGCATTTATATTTATAAGGTGACAACACTTTCAATTATCGATTCCATCCTGGGAAATGTCTTTGGTTCTTTTGTAATTCCATTAGTGACTTTCGTCTTGATGAATGAGAAGACCATTTAGGATTCTATCGAGTTCAAGAAATCCCTATGTTTGAAGAATATGTCACCATCAGCTTTAACAGGAAACTCTTACAGACTGCCCTTGAACATGTTCTAATAACTGAACTGTAGCCAAACAAATAAGATTACTGTGGTTCCACTGGGGTTTGAACCCAGGACCTTCCGCGTGTGAGGCAGACGTGATGACCACTACACTATGGAACCATCAATGTGACTTTTCCAGTATCAGGTTTGTTGCAATAAATGAAAAACTGACTAATATTTTTACATAATAGTTTGACAGAAAATATTTGACATCTTTCAAAATTCAGTGTGGTCTACATCTAAAGTGAAGAACTTACGCATCACTAGCAGAGATCCTGAAAGCTGAATTATGGAATTGTCATCTCTGATTGAAAAAGTCCTACCAGTTTACTCAAATATGGAATGAAAAAGTGCATGAGCACAACTTAGCAATCTCTTTAGTGGTTCCACTGGGGATTGAACCCAGAGCCTTCTGTGTGTTAGACAGATGTGATGACCATTACACCATGGAACCTTGCTTCAACCTTGCTTCAAAACATTTTATGTAGAAGGAACAATCCAAAAAGAGAAGTACGTTGAGCATAAAGAGTTGTTACTGAAGCCAGCTTAAGTCACTTTACGCTTTAGGAATGGAACCCCAGAAGAAGACTCTTGTTTTTTTTTGCTGCTCTCAAAACATCAATTGATCACTTTAGTAAGAATACACCAATGCAAGGAACTGGTACAATGTACATTATTTAAATGTAAGCTATATATACATTCTTTTGCATTTATATTCATGGGGTGACAACACTGTCAAAAATCGATTCGATCCTGGGAAATGTCTTTGGTTCTTTTGTAATTCCATTAGTGACTTTTGTCTTGATGAATGAGAAGACCATTTAGGATTCTATCGAGTTCAAGAAATCCCTATGTTTGAAGAATATGTCACCATCAGCTACAGACTGCCCTTGAATATGTTCTAATAACTGAACTGTAGCCAAACAATCAAGATTTCTGTGGTTCCACTGGGGTTTGAACCCAGGACCTTCCGCGTGTGAGGCAGACGTGATGACCACTACACTATGGAACCATCAATGTGACTTTTCCAGTATCAGGTTTGTTGCAATAAATGAAAAACTGACTAATATTTTGACATAATAGTTTGACAGAAAATATTTGACATCTTTCAAAATTCAATGTGGTCTACATCTAAAGTGAAGAACTTACGCATCACTAGCAGAGATCCTGAAAGCTGAATTATGGAATGTTCATCTCTGATTGAAAAAGTCCTACCAGTTTACTCAAATATGGAATGAAAAGGTGCATGAGCACAACTTAGCAATTTCTTTAGTGGTTCCACTGGGGATTGAACCCAGAACCTTCTGTGTGTAAGACAGATGTGATGACCTTTACACCATTGAACCTTGCTTCAAAACATTATATATAGAAGGAACAATCCAAAAATAGATGTACGTTGAGCATAAAGAGTTGTTACTGAAGCCAGCTTAAGTCACTTTACGCTTTAGGAATGGAACCCCAGAAGAAGTCTCTTGTTTTTTGTTTCCTGCCCTCAAAACATCAATTGATCACTTTAGTAAGAATACACCAATGCAAGGAACTGGTACAATGTACATTATTTAAAATTAAGCTATATATACATTCTTTTGCATTTATATTTATAAGGTGACAACATTTTCAATTATCGATTCCATCCTGGGAAATGTCTTTGGTTCTTTTGTAATTCCATTAGTGACTTTCGTCTTGATGAATGAGAAGACCATTTAGGATTCTATCGAGTTCAAGAAATCCCTATGTTTGAAGAATATGTCACCATCAGCTTTAACAGGAAACTCTTACAGACTGCCCTTGAACATGTTCTAATAACTGAACTGTAGCCAAACAAACAAGATTACTGTGGTTCCACTGGGGTTTGAACCCAGGACCTTCCGCGTGTGAGGCAGACGTGATGACCACTACACTATGGAACCATCAATGTGACTTTTCCAGTATCAGGTTTGTTGCAATAAATGAAAAACTGACTAATATTTTTACATAATAGTTTGACAGAAAATATTTGACATCTTTCAAAATTCAATGTGGTCTACATCTAAAGTGAAGAACTTACGCATCACTAGCAGAGATCCTGAAAGCTGAATTATGGAATTGTCATCTCTGATTGAAAAAGTCCTACCAGTTTACTCAAATATGGAATGAAAAAGTGCATGAGCACAACTTAGCAATCTCTTTAGTGGTTCCACTGGGGATTGAACCCAGAGCCTTCTGTGTGTTAGACAGATGTGATGACCATTACACCATGGAACCTTGCTTCAACCTTGCTTCAAAACATTTTATATAGAAGGAACAATCCAAAAAGAGAAGTACGTTGAGCATAAAGAGTTGTTACTGAAGCCAGCTTAAGTCACTTTACGCTTTAGGAATGGAACCCCAGAAGAAGACTCTTGTTTTTTGTTTGCTGCTCTCAAAACATCAATTGATCACTTTAGTAAGAATACACCAATGCAAGGAACTGGTACAATGTACATTATTTAAATGTAAGCTATATATACATTCTTTTGCATTTATATTCATGGGGTGACAACACTGTCAAAAATCGATTCCATCCTGGGAAATGTCTTTGGTTCTTTTGTAATTCCATTAGTGACTTTTGTCTTGATGAATGAGAAGACCATTTAGGATTCTATCGTGTTCAAGAAATCCCTATGTTTGAAGAATATGTCACCATCAGCTACAGACTGCCCTTGAACTGTAGCCAAACAATCAAGATTTCTGTGGTTCCACTGGGGTTTGAACCCAGGACCTTCCGCGTGTGAGGCAGACGTGATGACCACTACACTATGGAGCCATCAATGTGACTTTTCCAGTATCAGGTTTGTTGCAATAAATGAAAAACTGACTAATATTTTTACATAATAATTTGACAGAAAACATTTGACATCTTTCAAAATTGAATGTGGTCTACATCTAAAGTGAAGAACGTATGCATCACTAGCAGAGATCCTGAAAGCTGAATTATGGAATTGTAATCTCTGATTGAAAAAGTCCTACCAGTTTACTCAAATATGGAATGAAAAGGTGCATGAGCACAACTTAGCAATTTCTTTAGTGGTTCCACTGGGGGATTGAACCCAGATCCTTCTGTGTGTAAGACAGATGTGATGACCATTACACCATGGAACCTTGCTTCAAATTGTTTTATGTAGAAGGTACAATCCAAAAAGAGAAGTACGTTGAGCATAAAGAGTTGTTACTGAAGCCAGCTTAAGTCACTTTACGCTTTAGGAATGGAACCCCAGAAGAAGACTCTTGTTTTTTGTTTGCTGCTCTCAAAACATCAATTGATCACTTCAGTAAGAATACACCAATGCAAGGAACTGGTACAATGTACATTATTTAAAATTAAGCTATATATACATTCTTTTGCATTTATATTTATGGGGTGACAACACTGTCAAAAATCGATTCCATCCTGGGAAATGTCTTTGGTTCTTTTGTAATTCCATTAGTGACTTTTGTCTTGATGAATGAGAAAACCATTTAGGATTCTATCGAGTTCAAGAAATCCCTATGTTTGAAGAATTTGTCACCATCAGCTACAGACTGCCCTTGAATATGTTCTAATAACTGAACTGTAGCCAAACAATCATGATTTCTGTGGTTCCACTGGGGTTTGAAACCAGGACCTTCCGCATGTGAGGCAAACGTGATGACCACTACACTTTGGAACCATCAGTTGAACTTTTCCAGTATCAGGTTTGTTGCAATAAATGAAAAACTGACTAATATTTTTACATAATAGTTTGACAGAAAATATTTGACATCTTTCAAAATTCAATGTGGTCTACATCTAAAGTGAAGAACTTACGCATCACTAGCAGAGATCCTGAAAGCTGAATTATGGAATTGTCATCTCTGATTGAAAAAGTCCTACCAGTTTACTCAAATATGGATTGAAAAGGTGCATGAGCACATCTTAGCAATTTCTTTAGTGGTTCCACTGGGGATTGAACCCAGAACCTTCTGTGTGTAAGACAGATGTGATGACCTTTACACCATGGAACCTTGCTTCAAAACATTATATATAGAAGGAACAATCCAAAAATAGATGTACGTTGAGCATAAAGAGTTGTTACTGAAGCCAGCTTAAGTCACTTTACGCTTTAGGAATGGAACCCCAGAAGAAGTCTCTTGTTTTTTGTTTCCTGCCCTCAAAACATCAATTGATCACTTTAGTAAGAATACACCAATGCAAGGAACTGGTACAATGTACATTATTTAAAATTAAGCTATATATACATTCTTTTGCATTTATATTTATGGGGTGACAACACTTTCAATTATCGATTCCATCCTGGGAAATGTCTTTGGTTCTTTTGTAATTCCATTAGTGACTTTTGTCTTGATGAATGAGAAGACCATTTAGGATTCTATCGAGTTCAAGAAATCCCTATGTTTGAAGAATATGTCACCATCAGCTACAGACTGCCCTTGAATATGTTCTAATAACTGAACTGTAGCCAAACAATCAAGATTTCTGTGGTTCCACTGGGGTTTGAACCCAGGACCTTCCGCGTGTGAGGCAGACGTGATGACCACTACACTATGGAACCATCAATGTGACTTTTCCAGTATCAGGTTTGTTGCAATAAATGAAAAACTGACTAATATTTTTACATAATAATTTGACAGAAAATATTTGACATCTTTCAAAATTGAATGTGGTCTACATCTAAAGTGAAGAACTTATGCATCACTAGCAGAGATCCTGAAAGCTGAATTATGGAATTGTCATCTCTGATTGAAAAAGTCCCACCAGTTTACTCAAATATGGAATGAAAAAGTGCATGAGCACAACTTAGCAATCTCTTTAATGGTTCCACTGGGGATTGAACCCAGAACCTTCTGTGTGTTAGACAGATGTGATGACCATTACACCATGGAACCTTGCTTCAAATAGTTTTATATAGAAGGTACAATCCAAAAAGAGAAGTACGTTGAGCATAAAGAGTTGTTACTGAAGCCAGCTTAAGTCACTTTACGCTTTAGGAATGGAACCCCAGAAGAAGACTCTTGTTTTTTGTTTGCTGCTCTCAAAACATCAATTGATCACTTCAGTAAGAATACACCAATGCAAGGAACTGGTACAATGTACATTATTTAAAATTAAGCTATATATACATTCTTTTGCATTTATATTTATGGGGTGACAACACTGTCAATAATCAATTCCATCCTGGGAAATGTCTTTGGTTCTTTTGTAATTCCATTAGTGACTTTTGTCTTGATGAATGAGAAGACCATTTAGGATTCTATCGAGTTCAAGAAATCCCTATGTTTGAAGAATATGTCACCATCAGCTACAGACTTCCCTTGAATATGTTCTATTAACTGAACTGTAGCCAAACAATCATGATTTCTGTGGTTCCACTGGGGTTTGAACCCAGGACCTTCCGCGTGTGAGGCAAACTTGATGACCACTACACTATGGAACCATCAGTTGAACTTTTCCAGTATCAGGTTTGTTGCAATAAATGAAAAACTGACTAATATTTTTACATAATAGTTTGACAGAAAATATTTGACATCTTTCAAAATTCAATGTGGTCTACATCTAAAGTGAAGAACTTACGCATCACTAGCAGAGATCCTGAAAGCTGAATTATGGAATTGTCATCTCTGATTGAAAAAGTCCTACCAGTTTACTCAAATATGGAATGAAAAGGTGCATGAGCACAACTTAGCAATTTCTTTAGTGGTTCCACTGGAGATTGAACCCAGAACCTTCTGTGTGTAAGACAGATGTGATGACCATTACACCATGGAACCTTGCTTCAAAACATTATATATAGAAGTAACAATCCAAAAAGAGAAGTACGTTGAGCATAAAGAGTTGTTACTGAAGCCAGCTTAAGTCACTTTACGCTTTAGGAATGGAACCCCAGAAGAAGTCTCTTGTTTTTTGTTTCCTGCCCTCAAAACATCAATTGATCACTTTAGTAAGAATACACCAATGCAAGGAACTGGTACAATGTACATTATTTAAAATTAAGCTATATATACATTCTTTTGCATTTATATTTATGGGGTGACAACACTTTCAATTATCGATTCCATCCTGGGAAATGTCTTTGGTTCTTTTGTAATTCCATTAGTGACTTTTGTCTTGATGAATGAGAAGACCATTTAGGATTCTATCGAGTTCAAGAAATCCCTATGTTTGAAGAATATGTCACCATCAGCTACAGACTGCCCTTGAATATGTTCTAATAACTGAACTGTAGCCAAACAATCATGATTTCTGTGGTTCCACTGGGGTTTGAACCCAGGACCTTCCGCGTGTGAGGCAGACGTGATGACCAATACACAATGGAACCATCAGTTGCACTTTTCAAGTATCAGGTTTGTTGCAATAAATGAAAAACTGACTAATATTTTTACATAATAGTTTGACAGAAAATATTTGACATCTTTCAAAATTCAATGTGGTCTACATCTAAAGTGAAGAACTTACGCATCACTAGCAGAGATCCTGAAAGCTGAATTATGGAATTGTCATCTCTGATTGAAAAAGTCCTACCAGTTTACTCAAATATGGAATGAAAAGGTGTATGAGCACAACTTAGCAATTTCTTTAGTGGTTCCGCTGGGGATTGAACCCAGAACCTTCTGTGTGTAAGACAGATGTGATGACCTTTACACCATGGAACCTTGCTTCAAAACATTATATATAGAAGGAACAATCCAAAAATAGATGTACGTTGAGCATAAAGAGTTGTTACTGAAGCCAGCTTAAGTCACTTTACGCTTTAGGAATGGAACCCCAGAAGAAGTCTCTTGTTTTTTGTTTCCTGCCCTCAAAACATCAATTGATCACTTTAGTAAGAATACACCAATGCAAGGAACTGGTACAATGTACATTATTTAAAATTAAGCTATATATACATTCTTTTGCATTTATATTTATGGGGTGACAACACTTTCAATTATCGATTCCATCCTGGGAAATGTCTTTGGTTCTTTTGTAATTCCATTAGTGACTTTCGTCTTGATGAATGAGACGACCATTTAGGATTCTATCGAGTTCAAGAAATCCCTAGGTTTGAAGAATACAGGTGCTGGCCAGTAAATTAGAATATCATCAAAAGGTTGAAAATATTTCAGTAATTCCATTCAAAACGTGAAACTTGTACATTATATTCATGCAATGCACACAGACCAATGTATTTCCAATGTTCATTACATTTAAATTTGATATTCATAAGTGACAACTAATGAAAACTCCAAATTTGGTATCTCAAAAAATTAGAATATTCTGAAAAGGCTGAATATAGAAGACACCTGCTGCCACTCTAATCAGCTGATTTACTCAAAACACCTGCAAAGGCCTTTAAAAGGTCCCTCAGTCTTGTTTTGAAGGCACCACAATCATGGGGAAGACTTCTGACTTAACAGCTGTCCAAAAGACAATCATTGACACCTTGCACAAGGAGGGCAAGACACAAAAGGTGATTGCTAAAGAAGCTGGCTGTTCGCAGAGCTCTGTGTCCAAGCACATTAACAGACAGGCGAAGGGACGGAAAAAATGTGGTAGAAAAAAGTGTACAAGCTCTAGGGATAACCGAACCCTGCAGAGAATTGTGACGACAAACCCATTCAAAAATGTGGGGGAGATCCACAAAGAGTGGACTGCAGCTGGAGTCAGCGCTTCAAGAACCACCACGAGGAGACTCATGAAAGACATGGGATTCAGGTGTCGCATTCCGTGTGTCAAGCCACTCTTGAACAAGAAACAGCGCAAGAAGCGTCTCGCCTGGGCCAAGGACAAAAAGGACTGGACTGATGCTGAGTGGTCCAAAGTTATGTTTTCTGATGAAAGCAAGTTCTGCATTTCCTTTGGAAATCAAGGACCCAGAGTCTGGAGGAAGAGCGGAGAAGCACAGAATCCACGTTGCATGAGGTCCAGTGTAAAGTTTCCACCGTCAGTGATGGTGTGGGGTGCCATGTCATCTGCCGGTGTTGGCCCACTCTGTTTCCTGAGGTCCAGGGTCAATGCAGCCGTCTACCAGGAAGTTTTAGAGCACTTCATGCTTCCTGCTGCTGACCAACTTTATGGGGATGCAGACTTCACCTTTCAACAGGACTTGGCACCTGCACACAGTGCCAAAACCACCAGCACCTGGTTCAAGGACCATGGTATCCCTGTCCTTGATTGGCCAGCAAACTCGCCTGACCTTAACCCCATAGAAAATCTATGGGGTATTGTGAAGCGGAGGATGCAATACGCTAGACCCAACAATGCAGAGGAGCTGAAGACGACTATCAGAGCAACCTGGGCTCTCATAACACCTGAGCAGTGCCACAGACTGATCGAGTCCATGCCACGCCGCATTACTGCAGTTATTGAGGCAAAAGGAGCCCCGACTAAGTATTGAGTGCTATACATGCACATTCTTTTCATGTTCATTCTTTTCAGTTGGCCAACATTAGAGAAACAAACATTTTTTCATTGGCCTTTAGAATATTCTAATTTTCTGAGATACCAGATTTGATGTTTTCATTGGTTGTCACCTATAAATATCAAAATTAAACGTAATAAACATCGGAAATACATTGGTCTGTGTGCATTGCATGAATATAATGTACAAGTTTCACGTTTTGAATGGAATTACTGAAATATTTTCAACCTTTTGATGATATTCTAATTTACTGGCCAGCACCTGTATGTCACCATCAGCTTTAACAGGAAACTCTTACAGACTGCCCTTGAATATGTTCTAATAACTGAACTGTAGCCAAACAAATAACATTACTGTGGTTCCACTGGGGTTTGAACCCAGGACCTTCCGCGTGTGAGGCAGACGTGATGACCACTACACTATGGAACCATCAATGTGGCTTTTCCAGTATCAGGTTTGTTGCAATAAATGAAAAACTGACTAATATTTTTACATAATAGTTTGACAGAAAATATTTGACATCTTTCAAAATTCAATGTGGTCTACATCTAAAGTGAAGAACTTACGCATTACTAGCAGAGATCCTGAAAGCTGAATTATGGAATTGTCATCTCTGATTGAAAAAGTCCTACCAGTTTACTCAAATATGGAATGAAAAAGTGCATGAGCACAACATAGCAATCTCTTTAGTGGTTCCACTGGGGATTGAACCCAGAGCCTTCTGTGTGTTAGACAGATGTGATGACCATTACACCATGGAAGCTTGCTTCAACCTTGCTTCAAAAACTTTTATATAGAAGGAACAATCCAAAAAGAGAAGTACGTTGAGCATAAAGAGTTGTTACTGAAGCCAGCTTAAGTCACTTTACGCTTTAGGAATGGAACCCCAGAAGAAGACTCTTGTTTTTTGTTTGCTGCTCTCAAAACATCAATTGATCACTTTAGTAAGAATACACCAATGCAAGGAACTGGTACAATGTACATTATTTAAATTTAAGCTATATATACATTCTTTTGCATTTATATTCATGGGGTGACAACACTGTCAAAAATCGATCCCATCCTGGGAAATGTCTTTGGTTCTTTTGTAATTCCATTAGTGACTTTTGTCTTGATGAATGAGAAGACCATTTAGGATTCTATCGAGTTCAAGAAATCCCTATGTTTGAAGAATATGTCACCATCAGCTACAGACTGCCCTTGAATATGTTCTAATAACTGAACTGTAGCCAAACAATCAAGAATTCTGTGGTTCCACTGGGGATTGAACCCAGGACCTTCCGCGTGTGAGGCAGACGTGATGACCACTACACTATGGAACCATCAATGTGACTTTTCCAGTATCAGGTTTGTTGCAATAAATGAAAAACTGACTAATATTTTTACATAATAATTTGACAGAAAATATTTGACATCTTTCAAAATTCAATGTGGTCTACATCTAAAGTGAAGAACTTATGCATCACTAGCAGAGATCCTGAAAGCTGAATTATGGAATTGTAATCTCTGATTGAAAAAGTCCTACCAGTTTACTCAAATATGGAATGAAAAATGTGCATGAGCACAACTTAGAAATCTCTTTAGTGGTTCTACTGGGGATTGAACCCAGAACCTTCTGTGTATTAGACAGATGTGATGACCATTACACCATGGAAGCTTGCTTCAAATTGTTTTATATAGAAGGTACAATCCAAAAAGAGAAGTACGTTGAGCATAAAGAGTTGTTACTGAAGCCAGCTTAAGTCACTTTACGCTTTAGGAATGGAACCCCAGAAGAAGACTCTTGTTTTTTGTTTGCTGCTCTCAAAACATCAATTGATCACTTCAGTAAGAATACACCAATGCAAGGAACTGGTACAATGTACATTATTTAAAATTAAGCTATATATACATTCTTTTGCATTTATATTTATGGGGTGACAACACTGTCAAAAATATATTCCATCCTTGGAAATGTCTTTGGTTCTTTTGTAATTCCATTAGTGACTTATGTCTTGATGAATGAGAAGACCATTTAGGATTCTATCGAGTTCAAGAAATCCCTATGTTTGAAGAATATGTCACCATCAGCTACAGACTGCCCTTGAATATGTTCTAATAACTGAACTGTAGCCAAACAATCATGATTTCTGTGGTTCCACTGGGGTTTGAACCCAGGACCTTCAGCGTGTGAGTCAAACGTGATGACCACTACACTATGGAACCATCAGTTGAATATTTCCAGTATCAGGTTTGTTGCAATAAATGAAAAACTGACTAATATTTTTACATAATAGTTTGACAGAAAATATTTGACATCTTTCAAAATTCAATGTGGTCTACATCTAAAGTGAAGAACTTACGCATCACTAGCAGAGATCCTGAAAGCTGAATTATGGAATTGTCATCTCTGATTGAAAAAGTCCTACCAGTTTACTCAAATATGGAATGAAAAGGTGCATGAGCACAACTTACCAATTTCTTTAGTGGTTCCACTGGGGATTGAACCCAGAACCTTCTGTGTGTAAGACAGATGTGATGACCTTTACACCATGGAACCTTGCTTCTAAACATTATATATAGAAGGAACAATCCAAAAATAGATGTACGTTGAGCATAAAGAGTTGTTACTGAAGCCAGCTTAAGTCACTTTACGCTTTAGGAATGGAACCCCAGAAGAAGTCTCTTGTTTTTTGTTTCCTGCCCTCAAAACATCAATTGATCACTTTAGTAAGAATACACCAATGCAAGGAACTGGTACAATGTACATTATTTAAAATTAAGCTATATATACATTCTTTTGCATTTATATTTATAAGGTGACAACATTTTCAATTATCGATTCCATCCTGGGAAATGTCTTTGGTTCTTTTGTAATTCCATTAGTGACTTTCGTCTTGATGAATGAGAAGACCATTTAGGATTCTATCGAGCTCAAGAAATCCCTATGTTTGAAGAATATGTCACCATCAGCTTTAACAGGAAACTCTTACAGACTGCCCTTGAACATGTTCTAATAACTGAACTGTAGCCAAACAAACAAGATTACTGTGGTTCCACTGGGGTTTGAACCCAGGACCTTCCGCGTGTGAGGCAGACGTGATGACCACTACACTATGGAACCATCAATGTGGCTTTTCCAGTATCAGGTTTGTTGCAATAAATGAAAAACTGACTAATATTTTTACATAATAGTTTGACAGAAAATATTTGACATCTTTCAAAATTCAATGTGGTCTACATCTAAAGTGAAGAACTTACGCATCACTAGCAGAGATCCTGAAAGCTGAATTATGGAATTGTCATCTCTGATTGAAAAAGTCCTACCAGTTTACTCAAATATGGAATGAAAAAGTGCATGAGCACAACTTATCAATCTCTTTAGTGGTTCCACTGGGGATTGAACCCAGAGCCTTCTGTGTGTTAGACAGATGTGATGACCATTACACCATGGAACCTTGCTTCAACCTTGCTTCAAAACATTTTATATAGAAGGAACAATCCAAAAAGAGAAGTACGTTGAGCATAAAGAGTTGTTACTGAAGCCAGCTTAAGTCACTTTACGCTTTAGGAATGGAACCCCAGAAGAAGACTCTTGTTTTTTGTTTGCTGCTCTCAAAACATCAATTGATCACTTTAGTAAGAATACACCAATGCAAGGAACTGGTACAATGTACATTATTTAAATTTAAGCTATTTATACATTCTTTTGCATTTATATTCATGGGGTGACAACACTGTCAAAAATCGATTCGATCCTGGGAAATGTCTTTGGTTCTTTTGTAATTCCATTAGTGACTTTTGTCTTGATGAATGAGAAGACCATTTAGGATTCTATCGAGTTCAAGAAATCCCTATGTTTGAAGAATATGTCACCATCAGCTACAGACTGCCCTTGAATATGTTCTAATAACTGAACTGTAGCCAAACAATCAAGATTTCTGTGGTTCCACTGGGGTTTGAACCCAGGACCTTCCGCGTGTGAGGCAGACGTGATGACCACTACACTATGGAACCATCAATGTGACTTTTCCAGTATCAGGTTTGTTGCAATAAATGAAAAACTGACTAATTTTTTTACATAATAATTTGACAGAAAACATTTGACATCTTTCAAAATTGAATGTGGTCTACATCTAAAGTGAAGAACTTATGCATCACTAGCAGAGATCCTGAAAGCTGAATTATGGAATTGTAATCTCTGATTGAAAAAGTCCTACCAGTTTACTCAAATATGGAATGAAAAGGTGCATGAGCACAACTTAGCAATTTCTTTAGTGGTTCCACTGGGGGATTGAACCCAGAACCTTCTGTGTGTAAGACAGATGTGATGACCTTTACACCATGGAACCTTGCTTCAAATCATTATATATAGAAGGAACAATCCAAAAATAGATGTACGTGGAGCATAAAGAGTTGTTACTGAAGCCAGCTTAAGTCACTTTACGCTTTAGGAATGGAACCCCAGAAGAAGTCTCTTGTTTTTTGTTTCCTGCCCTCAAAACATCAATTGATCACTTTAGTAAGAATACACCAATGCAAGGAACTGGTACAATGTACATTATTTAAAATTAATTTATATATATACATTCTTTTGCATTTATATTTATGGGGTGACAACACTTTCAATTATCGATTCCATCCTGGGAAATGTCTTTGGTTCTTTTGTAATTCCATTAGTGACTTTCGTCTTGATGAATGAGAAGACCATTTAGGATTCTATCGAGTTCAAGAAATCCCTATGTTTGAAGAATATGTCACCATCAGCTTTAACAGGAAACTCTTAGAGACTGCCCTTGAATATGTTCTAATAACTGAACTGTAGCCAAACAAACAATATTACTGGGGTTCCACTGGGGTATGAACCCAGGACCTTCCGCGTGTGAGGCAGACGTGATGACCACTACACTATGGAACCATCAATGTGGCTTTTCCAGTATCAGGTTTGTTGCAATAAATGAAAAACTGTCTAATATTTTTACATAATAGTTTGACAGAAAATATTTGACATCTTTCAAAATTCAATGTGGTCTACATCTAAAGTGAAGAACTTACGCATCACTAGCAGAGATCCTGAAAGCTGAATTATGGAATTGTCATCTCTGATTGAAAAAGTCCTACCAGTTTACTCAAATATGGAATGAAAAAGTGCATGAGCACAACTTAGCAATCTCTTTAGTGGTTCCATTGGGGATTGAACCCAGAGCCTTCGGTTTGTTAGACAGATGTGATGACCATTACACCATGGAACCTTGCTTAAACCTTGCTTCAAAACATTTTATATAGAAGGAACAATCCAAAAAGAGAAGTACGTTGAGCATAAAGAGTTGTTACTGAAGCCAGCTTAAGTCACTTTACGCTTTAGGAATGGAACCCCAGAAGAAGTCTCTTGTTTTTTGTTCCCTGCCCTCAAAACATCAATTGATCACTTTAGTAAGAATACACCAATGCAAGGAACTGGTACAATGTACATTATTTAAAATTAAGCTATATATACATTCTTTTGCATTTATATTTATGGGGTGACAACACTGTCAAAAATCAATTCCATCCTGGGAAATGTCTTTGGTTCTTTTGTAATTCCATTAGTGACTTTCGTCTTGATGAAAGAGAAGACCATTTAGGATTCTATCGAGTTCAAGAAATCCCTATGTTTGAAGAATATGTCACCATCAGCTTTAACAGGAAACACTTACAGACTTCCCTTGAATATGTTCTAATAACTGAACTGTAGCCAAACAATCAAAATTTCTGTGGTTCCACTGGGGTTTGAACCCAGGACCTTCCGCGTGTAAGGCAGACGTGATGACCACTACACTATGGAACCATCAATGTGGCTTTTCCAGTATCAGGTTTGTTGCAATAAATGAAAAACTGACTAATATTTTTACATAATAGTTTGACAGAAAATATTTGACATCTTTCAAAATTCAATATGGCCTACATCTAAAGTGAAGAACTTACGCAGAACTAGCAGAGATCCTGAAAGCTGAATTATGGAATTGTCATCTCTGATTGAAAAAGTCATACCAGTTTACTGAAATATGGAATGAAAAAGTGCATGAGAACAACTTATCAAACTCTTTAGTGGTTCCACTGGGGATTGAACCCAGAGCCTTCTGTGTGTTAGACTGATGTGATGACCATTACACCATGGAACCTTGCTTCAAAACATTTTATATAGAAGGAACAATCCAAAAAGAGAAGTACGTTGAGCATAAAGAGTTGTTACTGAAGCCAGCTTAAGTCACTTTACGCTTTAGGAATGGAACCACAGAAGAAGTCTCTTGTTTTTTGTTTCCTGCCCTCAAAACATCAATTGATCACTTTAGTAAGAATACACCAATGCAAGGAACTTGCACAATGTACATTATTGAAAATTAAGCTACATATACATTCTTTTGCATTTATATTTATGGGGTGACAACACTGTCAAATATCGATACCATCCTGGGAAATGTCTTTGGTTCTTTTGTAATTCCATTAGTGACTTTCGTCTTGATGAATGAGAAGACCATTTAGGATTCTATCGAGTTCATTAAATCCCTATGTTTGAAGAATATGTCACCATCAGGTTTAACAGGAAACACTAACAGACTGCCCTTGAATATGTTCTAATAACTGAACTGTAGCCAAACAATCAAGATTACTGTGGTTCCACTGGGGTTTGAACCCAAGACCTTCCGCGTGTGAGGCAGACGTGATGATCACTACACTATGGAACCATCAATGTGGCTTTTCCAGTATCAGGTTTGTTGCAATAAATGAAAAACTGACTAATATTTTTACATAATAGTTTGACAGAAAATATTTGACATCTTTCAAAATTCAATGTGGTCTACATCTAAAGTGAAGAACTTATGCATCACTAGCAGAGATCCTGAAAGCTGAATTATGGAATTGTCATCTCTGACTGAAAAAGTCCTACCAGTTTACTCAAATATGGAATGAAAAAGTTCATGAGCACAACTTAGCAATCTCTTTAGTGGTTCCACTTGGGATTGAACCCAGAGCCTTCTGTGTGTTAGACAGATGTGATGACCATTACACCATGAAACCTTGCTTCAACATTGCTTCAAAACATTTTATATAGAAGGAACAATCCAAAAAGAGAAGTACGTTGAGCATAAAGAGTTGTTACTGAAGCCAGCTTAAGTCACTTTACGCTTTAGGAATGGAACCCCAGAAGAAGACTCTTGTTTTTTGTTTGCTGCTCTCAAAACATCAATTGATCACTTTAGTAAGAATACACCAATGCAAGGAACTGGTACAATGTACATTATTTAAATTTAAGCTATATATACATTATTTTGCATTTATATTTATGGGGTGACAACACTGTCAAAAATCAATTCCATCCTGGGAAATGTCTTTGGTTCTTTTGTAATTCCATTAGTGACTTTCGTCTTGATGAAAGAGAAGACCATTTAGGATTCTATCGAGTTCAAGAAATCCCTATGTTTGAAGAATATGTCACCATCAGCTTTAACAGGAAACACTTACAGACTTCCCTTGAATATGTTCTAATAACTGAACTGTAGCCAAACAATCAAAATTTCTGTGGTTCCACTGGGGTTTGAACCCAGGACCTTCCGCGTGTAAGGCAGACGTGATGACCACTACACTATGGAACCATCAATGTGGCTTTTCCAGTATCAGGTTTGTTGCAATAAATGAAAAACTGACTAATATTTTTACATAATAGTTTGACAGAAAATATTTGACATCTTTCAAAATTCAATATGGCCTACATCTAAAGTGAAGAACTTACGCAGAACTAGCAGAGATCCTGAAAGCTGAATTATGGAATTGTCATCTCTGATTGAAAAAGTCATACCAGTTTACTGAAATATGGAATGAAAAAGTGCATGAGAACAACTTATCAAACTCTTTAGTGGTTCCACTGGGGATTGAACCCAGAGCCTTCTGTGTGTTAGACTGATGTGATGACCATTACACCATGGAACCTTGCTTCAAAACATTTTATATAGAAGGAACAATCCAAAAAGAGAAGTACGTTGAGCATAAAGAGTTGTTACTGAAGCCAGCTTAAGTCACTTTACGCTTTAGGAATGGAACCACAGAAGAAGTCTCTTGTTTTTTGTTTCCTGCCCTCAAAACATCAATTGATCACTTTAGTAAGAATACACCAATGCAAGGAACTTGCACAATGTACATTATTGAAAATTAAGCTACATATACATTCTTTTGCATTTATATTTATGGGGTGACAACACTGTCAAATATCGATACCATCCTGGGAAATGTCTTTGGTTCTTTTGTAATTCCATTAGTGACTTTCGTCTTGATGAATGAGAAGACCATTTAGGATTCTATCGAGTTCATTAAATCCCTATGTTTGAAGAATATGTCACCATCAGGTTTAACAGGAAACACTAACAGACTGCCCTTGAATATGTTCTAATAACTGAACTGTAGCCAAACAATCAAGATTACTGTGGTTCCACTGGGGTTTGAACCCAAGACCTTCCGCGTGTGAGGCAGACGTGATGATCACTACACTATGGAACCATCAATGTGGCTTTTCCAGTATCAGGTTTGTTGCAATAAATGAAAAACTGACTAATATTTTTACATAATAGTTTGACAGAAAATATTTGACATCTTTCAAAATTCAATGTGGTCTACATCTAAAGTGAAGAACTTATGCATCACTAGCAGAGATCCTGAAAGCTGAATTATGGAATTGTCATCTCTGACTGAAAAAGTCCTACCAGTTTACTCAAATATGGAATGAAAAAGTTCATGAGCACAACTTAGCAATCTCTTTAGTGGTTCCACTTGGGATTGAACCCAGAGCCTTCTGTGTGTTAGACAGATGTGATGACCATTACACCATGAAACCTTGCTTCAACATTGCTTCAAAACATTTTATATAGAAGGAACAATCCAAAAAGAGAAGTACGTTGAGCATAAAGAGTTGTTACTGAAGCCAGCTTAAGTCACTTTACGCTTTAGGAATGGAACCCCAGAAGAAGACTCTTGTTTTTTGTTTGCTGCTCTCAAAACATCAATTGATCACTTTAGTAAGAATACACCAATGCAAGGAACTGGTACAATGTACATTATTTAAATTTAAGCTATATATACATTATTTTGCATTTATATTCATGGGGTGACAACACTTTCAATTATCGATTCCATCCTGGGAAATGTCTTTGGTTCTTTTGTAATTCCATTAGTGACTTTTGTCTTGATGAATGAGAAGACCATTTAGGATTCTATCGAGTTCAAGAAATCCCTATGTTTGAAGAATATGTCACCATCAGCTACAGACTGCCCTTGAATATGTTCTAATAACTGAACTGAAGCCAAACAATCAAGGTTTCTGTGGTTCCACTGGGGTTTGAACCCAGGACCTTCCGCGTGTGAGGCAAACGTGGTGACCACTACACTATGGAACCATCAATTGAACTTTTCCAGTTTCAGGTTTGTTGCAATAAATGAAAAACTGACTAATATTTTTACATAATAGTTTGACAGAAAATATTTGACATCTTTCAAAATTCAATGTGGTCCTCATCTAAAGTGAAGAACTTACGCATCACTAGCAGAGATCCTGAAAGCTGAATTATGGAATTGTCATCTCTGATTGAAAAAGTCCTTCCAGTTTACTCAAATATGGAATGAAAAGGTGCATGAGCATAACTTAGCAATTTCTTTAGTGGTTCCACTGGGGAATGAACCCAGAACCTTCTGTGTGTAAGACAGATGTGATGACCTTTACACCATGGAACCTTGCTTCATAACATTATATATAGAAGGAACAATCCAAAAAGAGAAGTACGTTGAGCATGAAGAGATGTTACTGAAGCCAGCTTAAGTCACTTTACGCTTTAGGAATGGAACCCCAGAAGATGTCTCTTGTTTTTTTTTTCCTGCCCTCAAAACATCAATTGATCACTTTAGTAAGAATACACCAATGCAAGGAACTGGTACAATGTACATTATTTAAAATTAAGCTATATATACATTCTTTTGCATTTATATTTATGGGGTGACAACACTGTCAAAAATCGATACCATCCTGGGAAATGTCTTTGGTTCTTTTGTAATTCCATTAGTAAGTTTCGTCTTGATGAATGAGAAGACCATTTAGGATTCTATCGAGTTCAAGAAATCCCTATGTTTGAAGAATATGTCACCATCAGCTACAGACTGCCCTTGAATATGTTCTAATAACTGAACTGTAGCCAAACAATCATGATTTCTGTGGTTCCACTGGGGTTTGAAACCAGGACCTTCCGCGTGTGAGGCAAACGTGATGACCACTACACTATGGAACCATCAGTTGAACTTTTCCAGTATCAGGTTTGTTGCAATAAATGAAAAACTGACTAATATTTTTACATAATAGTTTGACAGAAAATATTTGACATCTTTCAAAATTCAATGTGGTCTACATCTAAAGTGAAGAACTTACGCATCACTAGCAGAGATCCTGAAAGCTGAATTATGGAATTGTCATCTCTGATTGAAAAAGTCCTACCAGTTTACTCAAATATGGATTGAAAAGGTGCATGAGCACAACTTAGCAATTTCTTTAGTGGTTCCACTGGGGATTGAACCCAGAACCTTCTGTGTGTAAGACAGATGTGATGACCTTTACACCATGGAACCTTGCTTCAAAACATTATATATAGAAGGAACAATCCAAAAATAGATGTACGTTGAGCATAAAGAGTTGTTACTGAAGCCAGCTTAAGTCACTTTACGCTTTAGGAATGGAACCCCAGAAGTCTCTTGTTTTTTGTTTCCTGCCCTCAAAACATCAATTGATCACTTTAGTAAGAATACACCAATGCAAGGAACTGGTACAATGTACATTATTTAAAATTAAGCTATATATACATTCTTTTGCATTTATATTTATGGGGTGACAACACTTTCAATTATCGATTCCATCCTGGGAAATGTCTTTGGTTCTTTTGTAATTCCATTAGTGACTTTTGTCTTGATGAATGAGAAGACCATTTAGGATTCTATCAAGTTCAAGAAATACCTATGTTTGAAGAATATGTCACCATCAGCTACAGAATGCCCTTGAATATGTTCTAATAACTGAACTGTAGCCAAACAATCAAGATTTCTGTGGTTCCACTGGGGTTTGAACCCAGGACCTTCCGCGTGTGAGGCAAACGTGATGACCACTACACTATGGAACCATCAATGTGACTTTTCCAGTATCAGGTTTGTTGCAATAAATGAAAAACTGACTAATATTTTTACATAATAATTTGACAGAAAATATTTGACATCTTTCAAAATTGAATGTGGTCTACATCTAAAGTGAAGAACTTATGCATCACTAGCAGAGATCCTGAAAGCTGAATTATGGAATTGTCATCTCTGATTGAAAAAGTCCTACCAGTTTACTCAAATATGGAATGAAAAAGTGCATGAGCACAACTTAGCAATCTCTTTAATGGTTCCACTGGGGATTGAACCCAGAACCTTCTGTGTGTTAGACAGATGTGATGACCATTACACCATGGAACCTTGCTTCAAATTGTTTTATATAGAAGGTACAATCCAAAAAGAGAAGTATGTTGAGCATAAAGAGTTGTTACTGAAGCCAGCTTAAGTCACTTTACGCTTTAGGAATGGAACCCCAGAAGAAGACTCTTGTTTTTTGTTTGCTGCTCTCAAAACATCAATTGATCACTTCAGTAAGAATACACCAATGCAAGGAACTGGTACAATGTACATTATTTAAAATTAAGCTATATATACATTCTTTTGCATTTATATTTATGGGGTGACAACACTGTCAAAAATCAATTCCATCCTGGGAAATGTCTTTGGTTCTTTTGTAATTCCATTAGTGACTTTTGTCTTGATGAATGAGAAGACCATTTAGGATTCTATCGAGTTCAAGAAATCCCTATGTTTGAAGAATATGTCACCATCAGCTACAGACTTCCCTTGAATATGTTCTAATAACTGAACTGTAGCCAAACAATCATGATTTCTGTGGTTCCACTGGGGTTTGAACCCAGGACCTTCCGCGTGTGAGGCAAACGTGATGACCACTACACTATGGAACCATCAGTTGAACTTTTCCAGTATCAGGTTTGTTGCAATAAATGAAAAACTGACTAATATTTTTACATAATAGTTTGACAGAAAATATTTGACATCTTTCAAAATTCAATGTGGTCTACATCTAAAGTGAAGAACTTACGCATCACTAGCAGAGATCCTGAAAGCTGAATTATGGAATTGTCATCTCTGATTGAAAAAGTCCTACCAGTTTACTCAAATATGGAATGAAAAGGTGCATAAGCACAACGTAGCAAGTTCTTTAGTGGTTCCACTGGGGATTGAACCCAGAACCTTCTGTGTGTAAGACAGATGTGATGACCATTACACCATGGAACCTTGCTTCAAAACATTAAATATAGAAGGAACAATCCAAAAATAGATGTACGTTGAGCATAAAGAGTTGTTACTGAAGCCAACTTAAGTCACTTTACGCTTTAGGAATGGAACCCCAGAAGAAGTCTCTTGTTTTTTGTTTTCCTGCCCTCAAAACATCAATTGATCACTTTAGTAAGAATACACCAATGCAAGGAACTGGTACAATGTACATTATTTAAAATTAAGCTATATATACATTCTTTTGCATTTATATTTATGGGGTGACAACACTTTCAATTATCGATTCCATCCTGGGAAATGTCTTTGGTTCTTTTGTAATTCCATTAGTTACTTTTGTCTTGATGAATGAGAAGACCATTTAGGATTCTATCGAGTTCAAGAAATCCCTATGTTTGAAGAATATGTCACCATCAGCTACAGACTGCCCTTGAATATGTTCTAATAACTGAACTGTAGCCAAACAATCATGATTTCTGTGGTTCCACTGGGGTTTGAACCCAGGACCTTCCGCGCGTGAGGCAAACGTGATGACCACTACACAATGGAACCATCAGTTGCACTTTTCAAGTATCAGGTTTGTTGCAATAAATGAAAAACTGACTAATATTTTTACATAATAGTTTGACAGAAAATATTTGACATCTTTCAAAATTCAATGTGGTCTACATCTAAAGTGAAGAACTTACGCATCACTACCAGAGATCCTGAAAGCTGAATTATGGAATTGTCATCTCTGATTGAAAAAGTCCTACCAGTTTACTCAAATATGGAATGAAAAGGTGCATGAGCACAACTTAGCAATTTCTCTAGTGGTTCCGCTGGGGATTGAACCCAGAACCTTCTGTGTGTAAGACAGATGTGATGACCTTTACACCATGGAACCTTGCTTCAAAACATTATATATAGAAGGAACAATCCAAAAATAGATGTACGTTGAGCATAAAGAGTTGTTACTGAAGCCAGCTTAAGTCACTTTACGCTTTAGGAATGGAACCCCAGAATAAGTCTCTTGTTTTTTGTTTCCTGCCCTCAAAACATCAATTGATCACTTTAGTAAGAATACACCAATGCAAGGAACTGGTACAATGTACATTATTTAAAATTAAGCTATATATACATTCTTTTGCATTTATATTTATGGGGTGACAACACTTTCAATTATCGATTCCATCCTGGGAAATGTCTTTGGTTCTTTTGTAATTCCATTAGTGACTTTTGTCTTGATGAATGAGAAGACCATTTAGGATTCTATCGAGTTCAAGAAATCCCTATGTTTGAAGAATATGTCACCATCAGCTACAGACTGCCCTTGAATATGTTCTAATAACTGAACTGTAGCCAAACAATCATGATTTCTGTGGTTCCACTGGGGTTTGAACCCAGGACCTTCCGCGTGTGAGGCAAACGTGATGACCACTACACAATGGAACCATCAGTTGCACTTTTCAAGTATCAGGTTTGTTGCAATAAATGAAAAACTGACTAATATTTTTACATAATAGTTTGACAGAAAATATTTGACATCTTTCAAAATTCAATGTGGTCTACATCTAAAGTGAAGAACTTACGCATCACTACCAGAGATCCTGAAAGCTGAATTATGGAATTGTCATCTCTGATTGAAAAAGTCCTACCAGTTTACTCAAATATGGAATGAAAAGGTGCATGAGCACAACTTAGCAATTTCTCTAGTGGTTCCGCTGGGGATTGAACCCAGAACCTTCTGTGTGTAAGACAGATGTGATGACCTTTACACCATGGAACCTTGCTTCAAAACATTATATATAGAAGGAACAATCCAAAAATAGATGTACGTTGAGCATAAAGAGTTGTTACTGAAGCCAGCTTAAGTCACTTTACGCTTTAGGAATGGAACCCCAGAAGAAGTCTCTTGTTTTTTGTTTCCTGCCCTCAAAACATCAATTGATCACTTTAGTAAGAATACACCAATGCAAGGAACTGGTACAATGTACATTATTTAAAATTAAGCTATATATACATTCTTTTGCATTTATATTTATGGGGTGACAACACTTTCAATTATCGATTCCATCCTGGGAAATGTCTTTGGTTCTTTTGTAATTCCATTAGTGACTTTCGTCTTGATGAATGAGAAGACCATTTAGGATTCTATCGAGTTCAAGAAATCCCTAGGTTTGAAGAATATGTCACCATCAGCTTTAACAGGAAACTCTTACAGACTGCCCTTGAATATGTTCTAATAACTGAACTGTAGCCAAACAAATAACATTACTGTGGTTCCACTGGGGTTTGAACCCAGGACCTTCCGCGTGTAAGGCAGACGTGATGACCACTACACTATGGAACCATCAATGTGGCTTTTCCAGTATCAGGTTTGTAGCAATAAATGAAAAACTGACTAATATTTTTACATAATAGTTTGACAGAAAACATTTGACATCTTTCAAAATTCAATGTGGTCTACATCTAAAGTGAAGAACTTACGCATTACTGGCAGAGATCCTGAAAGCTGAATTATGGAATTGTCATCTCTGATTGAAAAAGTCCTACCAGTTTACTCAAATATGGAATGAAAAAGTGCATGAGCACAACTTAGTATTATCTTTAGTGGTTCCACTAGGGATTGAACCCAGAGCCTTCTGTGTGTTAGACAGATGTGATGACCATTACACCATGGAAGCTTGCTTCAACCTTGCTTCAAAAACTTTTATATAGAAGGAACAATCCAAAAAGAGAAGTACGTTGAGCATAAAGAGTTGTTACTGAAGCCAGCTTAAGTCACTTTACGCTTTAGGAATGGAACCCCAGAAGAAGACTCTTGTTTTTTGTTTGCTGCTCTCAAAACATCAATTGATCACTTTAGTAAGAATACACCAATGCAAGGAACTGGTACAATGTACATTATTTAAATTTAAGCTATATATACATTCTTTTGCATTTATATTCATGGGGTGACAACACTGTCAAAAATCGATCCCATCCTGGTAAATGTCTTTGGTTCTTTTGTAATTCCATTAGTGACTTTTGTCTTGATGAATGAGAAGACCATTTAGGATTCTATCGAGTTCAAGAAATCCCTATGTTTGAAGAATATGTCACCATCAGCTACAGACTGCCCTTGAATATGTTCTAATAACTGAACTGTAGCCAAACAATCAAGAATTCTGTGGTTCCACTGGGGATTGAACCCAGGACCTTCCGCGTGTGAGGCAGACGTGATGACGACTACACTATGGAACCATCAATGTGACTTTTCCAGTATCAGGTTTGTTGCAATAAATGAAAAACTGACTAATATTTTTACATAATAATTTGACAGAAAATGTTTGACATCTTTCAAAATTCAATGTGGTCTACATCTAAAGTGAAGAACTTTTGCATCACTAGCAGAGATCCTGAAAGCTGAATTATGGAATTGTAATCTCTGATTGAAAAAGTCCTACCAGTTTACTCAAATATGGAATGAAAAAGTGCATGAGCACAACTTAGCAATCTCTTTAGTGGTTCTACTGGGGATTGAACCCAGAACCTTCTGTGTGATAGACAGATGTGATGACCATTACACCATGGAACCTTACTTCAAATTGTTTTATATAGAAGGTACAATCCAAAAAGAGAAGTACGTTGAGCATAAAGAGTTGTTACTGAAGCCAGCTTAAGTCACTTTACGCTTTAGGAATGGAACCCCAGAAGAAGACTCTTGTTTTTTGTTTGCTGCTCTCAAAACATCAATTGATCACTTCAGTAAGAATACACCAATGCAAGGAACTGGTACAATGTACATTATTTAAAATTAAGCTATATATACATTCTTTTGCATTTATATTTATGGGGTGACAACACTGTCAAAAATCGATTCCATCCTTGGAAATGTCTTTGGTTCTTTTGTAATTCCATTTGTGACTTATGTCTTGATGAATGAGAAGACCATTTAGGATTCTATCGAGTTCAAGAAATCCCTATGTTTGAAGAATATGTCACCATCAGCTACAGACTGCCCTTGAATATGTTCTAATAACTGAACTGTAGCCAAACAATCATGATTTCTGTGGTTCCACTGGGGTTTGAACCCAGGACCTTCAGCGTGTGAGGCAAACGTGATGACCACTACACTATGGAACCATCAGTTGAATATTTCCAGTATCAGGTTTGTTGCAATAAATGAAAAACTGACTAATATTTTTACATAATAGTTTGACAGAAAATATTTGACATCTTTCAAAATTCAATGAGGTCTACATCTAAAGTGAAGAACTTACGCATCACTAGCAGAGATCCTGAAAGCTGAATTATGGAATTGTCATCTCTGATTGAAAAAGTCCTACCAGTTTACTCAAATATGGAATGAAAAGGTGCATGAGCACAACTTACCAATTTCTCTAGTGGTTCCACTGGGGATTGAACCCAGAACCTTCTGTGTGTAAGACAGATGTGATGACCTTTACACCATGCAACCTTGCTTCTAAACATTATATATAGAAGGAACAATCCAAAAATAGATGTACGTTGAGCATAAAGAGTTGTTACTGAAGCCAGCTTAAGTCACTTTACGCTTTAGGAATGGAACCCCAGAAGAAGTCTCTTGTTTTTTGTTTCCTGCCCTCAAAACATCAATTGATCACTTTAGTAAGAATACACCAATGCAAGGAACTGGTACAATGTACATTATTTAAAATTAAGCTATATATACATTCTTTTGCATTTATATTTATAAGGTGACAACACTTTCAATTATCGATTCCATCCTGGGAAATGTCTTTGGTTCTTTTGTAATTCCATTAGTGACTTTCGTCTTGATGAATGAGAAGACCATTTAGGATTCTATCGAGTTCAAGAAATCCCTATGTTTGAAGAATATGTCACCATCAGCTTTAACAGGAAACTCTTACAGACTGCCCTTGAACATGTTCTAATAACTGAACTGTAGCCAAACAAACAAGATTACTGTGGTTCCACTGGGGTTTGAACCCAGGACCTTCCGCGTGTGAGGCAGACGTGATGACCACTACACTATGGAACCATCAATGTGGCTTTTCCAGTATCAGGTTTGTTGCAATAAATGAAAAACTGACTAATATTTTTACATAATAGTTTGACAGAAAATATTTGACATCTTTCAAAATTCAATGTGGTCTACATCTAAAGTGAAGAACTTAAGCATCACTAGCAGAGATCCTGAAAGCTGAATTATGGAATTGTCATCTCTGATTGAAAAAGTCCTACCAGTTTACTCAAATATGGAATGAAAAAGTGCATGAGCACAACTTATCAATCTCTTTAGTGGTTCCAAAGGGGATTGAACCCAGAGCCTTCTGTGTGTTAGACAGATGTGATGACCATTACACCATGGAACCTTGCTTCAAAACATTTTATATAGAAGGAACAATCCAAAAAGAGAAGTACGTTGAGCATAAAGAGTTGTTACTGAAGCCAGCTTAAGTCACTTTACGCTTTAGGAATGGAACCCCAGAAGAAGACTCTTGTTTTTTGTTTGCTGCTCTCAAAACATCAATTGATCACTTTAGTAAGAATACACCAATGCAAGGAACTGGTACAATGTACATTATTTAAAATTAAGCTATATATACATTCTTTTGCATTTATATTTATAAGGTGACAACATTTTCAATTATCGATTCCATCCTGGGAAATGTCTTTGGTTCTTTTGTAATTCCATTAGTGACTTTCGTCTTGATGAATGAGAAGACCATTTAGGATTCTATCGAGTTCAAGAAATCCCTATGTTTGAAGAATATGTCACCATCAGCTTTAACAGGAAACTCTTACAGACTGCCCTTGAACATGTTCTAATAACTGAACTGTAGCCAAACAAACAAGATTACTGTGGTTCCACTGGGGTTTGAACCCAGGACCTTCCGCGTGTGAGGCAGACGTGATGACCACTACACTATGGAACCATCAATGTGGCTTTTCCAGTATCAGGTTTGTTGCAATAAATGAAAAACTGACTAATATTTTTACATAATAGTTTGACAGAAAATATTTGACATCTTTCAAAATTCAATGTGGTCTACATCTAAAGTGAAGAACTTACGCATCACTAGCAGAGATCCTGAAAGCTGAATTATGGAATTGTCATCTCTGATTGAAAAAGTCCTACCAGTTTACTCAAATATGGAATGAAAAAGTGCATGAGCACAACTTATGAATCTCTTTAGTGGTTCCACTGGGGATTGAACCCAGAGCCTTCTGTGTGTTAGACAGATGTGATGACCATTACACCATGGAACCTTGCTTCAAAACATTTTATATAGAAGGAACAATCCAAAAAGAGAAGTACGTTGAGCATAAAGAGTTGTTACTGAAGCCAGCTTAAGTCACTTTACGCTTTAGGAATGGAACCCCAGAAGAAGACTCTTGTTTTTTGTTTGCTGCTCTCAAAACATCAATTGATCACTTTAGTAAGAATACACCAATGCAAGGAACTGGTACAATGTACATTATTTAAATTTAAGCTATATATACATTCTTTTGCATTTATATTCATGGGGTGACAACACTGTCAAAAATCATCCATCCTGGGAAATGTCTTTGGTTCTTTTGTAATTCCATTAGTGACTTTTGTCTTGATGAATGAGAAGACCATTTAGGATTCTATCGAGTTCAAGAAATCCCTATGTTTGAAGAATATGTCACCATCAGCTACAGACTGCCCTTGAATATGTTCTAATAACTGAACTGTAGCCAAACAATCAAGATTTCTGTGGTTCCACTGGGGTTTGAACCCAGGACCTTCCGCGTGTGAGGCAGACGTGATGACCACTACACTATGGAACCATCAATGTGACTTTTCCAGTATCAGGTTTGTTGCAATAAATGAAAAACTGACTAATTTTTTACATAATAATTTGACAGAAAACATTTGACATCTTTCAAAATTGAATGTGGTCTACATCTAAAGTGAAGAACTTATGCATCACTAGCAGAGATCCTGAAAGCTGAATTATGGAATTGTAATCTCTGATTGAAAAAGTCCTACCAGTTTACTCAAATATGGAATGAAAAGGTACATGAGCACAACTTAGCAATTTCTTTAGTGGTTCCACTGGGGGATTGAACCCAGAACCTTCTGTGTGTAAGACAGATGTGATGACCTTTACACCATGGAACCTTGCTTCAAATCATTATATATAGAAGGAACAATCCAAAAATAGATGTACGTGGAGCATAAAGAGTTGTTACTGAAGCCAGCTTAAGTCACTTTACGCTTTAGGAATGGAACCCCAGAAGAAGTCTCTTGTTTTTTGTTTCCTGCCCTCAAAACATCAATTGATCACTTTAGTAAGAATACACCAATGCAAGGAACTGGTACAATGTACATTATTTAAAATTAAGCTATATATATACATTCTTTTGCATTTATATTTATGGGGTGACAACACTTTCAATTATCGATTCCATCCTGGGAAATGTCTTTGGTTCTTTTGTAATTCCATTAGTGACTTTCGTCTTGATGAATGAGAAGACCATTTAGGATTCTATCGAGTTCAAGAAATCCCTATGTTTGAAGAATATGTCACCATCAGCTTTAACAGGAAACTCTTAGAGACTGCCCTTGAATATGTTCTAATAACTGAACTGTAGCCAAACAAACAATATTACTGGGGTTCCACTGGGGTTTGAACCCAGGACCTTCCGCGTGTGAGGCAGACGTGATGACCACTACACTATGGAACCATCAATGTGGCTTTTCCAGTATCAGGTTTGTTGCAATAAATGAAAAACTGTCTAATATTTTTACATAATAGTTTGACAGAAAATATTTGACATCTTTCAAAATTCAATGTGGTCTACATCTAAAGTGAAGAACTTACGCATCACTAGCAGAGATCCTGAAAGCTGAATTATGGAATTGTCATCTCTGATTGAAAAAGTCCTACCAGTTTACTCAAATATGGAATGAAAAAGTGCATGAGCACAACTTAGCAATCTCTTTAGTGGTTCCACTGGGGATTGAACCCAGAGCCTTCGGTTTGTTAGACAGATGTGATGACCATTACACCATGGAACCTTGCTTCAACCTTGCTTCAAAACATTTTATATAGAAGGAACAATCCAAAAAGAGAAGTACGTTGAGCATAAAGAGTTGTTACTGAAGCCAGCTTAAGTCACTTTACGCTTTAGGAATGGAACCCCAGAAGAAGTCTCTTGTTTTTTGTTCCCTGCCCTCAAAACATCAATTGATCACTTTAGTAAGAATACACCAATGCAAGGAACTGGTACAATGTACATTATTTAAAATTAAGCTATATATACATTATTTTGCATTTATATTTATGGGGTGACAACACTGTCAAAAATCAATTCCATCCTGGGAAATGTCTTTGGTTCTTTTGTAATTCCATTAGTGACTTTCGTCTTGATGAATGAGAAGACCATTTAGGATTCTATCGAGTTCAAGAAATCCCTATGTTTGAAGAATATGTCACCATCAGCTTTAACAGGAAACACTTACAGACTTCCCTTGAATATGTTCTAATAACTGAACTGTAGCCAAACAATCAAAATTTCTGTGGTTCCACTGGGGTTTGAACCCAGGACCTTCCGCGTGTAAGGCAGACGTGATGACCACTACACTATGGAACCATCAATGTGGCTTTTCCAGTATCAGGTTTGTTGCAATAAATGAAAAACTGACTAATATTTTTACATAATAGTTTGACAGAAAATATTTGACATCTTTCAAAATTCAATATGGCCTACATCTAAAGTGAAGAACTTACGCAGAACTAGCAGAGATCCTGAAAGCTGAATTATGGAGTTGTCATCTCTGATTGAAAAAGTCATACCAGTTTACTCAAATATGGAATGAAAAAGTGCATGAGAACAACTTATCAAACTCTTTAGTGGTTCCACTGGGGATTGAACCCAGAGCCTTCTGTGTGTTAGACAGATGTGATGACCATTACACCATGGAACCTTGCTTCAAAACATTTTATATAGAAGGAACAATCCAAAAAGAGAAGTACGTTGAGCATAAAGAGTTGTTACTGAAGCCAGCTTAAGTCACTTTACGCTTTAGGAATGGAACCACAGAAGAAGTCTCTTGTTTTTTGTTTCCTGCCCTCAAAACATCAATTGATCACTTTAGTAAGAATACACCAATGCAAGGAACTTGTACAATGTACATTATTGAAAATTAAGCTACATATACATTCTTTTGCATTTATATTTATGGGGTGACAACACTGTCAAATATCGATACCATCCTGGGAAATGTCTTTGGTTCTTTTGTAATTCCATTAGTGACTTTCGTCTTGATGAATGAGAAGACCATTTAGGATTCTATCGAGTTCATTAAATCCCTATGTTTGAAGAATATGTCACCATCAGGTTTAACAGGAAACACTAACAGACTGCCCTTGAATATGTTCTAATAACTGAACTGTAGCCAAACAATCAAGATTACTGTGGTTCCACTGGGGTTTGAACCCAAGACCTTCCGCGTGTGAGGCAGACGTGATGACCACTACACTATGGAACCATCAATGTGGCTTTTCCAGTATCAGGTTTGTTGCAATAAATGAAAAACTGACTAATATTTTTACATAATAGTTTGACAGAAAATATTTGACATCTTTCAAAATTCAATGTGGTCTACATCTAAAGTGAAGAACTTATGCATCACTAGCAGAGATCCTGAAAGCTGAATTATGGAATTGTCATCTCTGACTGAAAAAGTCCTACCAGTTTACTCAAATATGGAATGAAAAAGTTCATGAGCACAACTTAGCAATCTCTTTAGTGGTTCCACTTGGGATTGAACCCAGAGCCTTCTGTGTGTTAGACAGATGTGATGACCATTACACCATGAAACCTTGCTTCAACGTTGCTTCAAAACATTTTATATAGAAGGAACAATCCAAAAAGAGAAGTACGTTGAGCATAAAGAGTTGTTACTGAAGCCAGCTTAAGTCACTTTACGCTTTAGGAATGGAACCCCAGAAGAAGACTCTTGTTTTTTGTTTGCTGCTCTCAAAACATCAATTGATCACTTTAGTAAGAATACACCAATGCAAGGAACTGGTACAATGTACATTATTTAAATTTAAGCTATATATACATTATTTTGCATTTATATTCATGGGGTGACAACACTTTCAATTATCGATTCCATCCTGGGAAATGTCTTTGGTTCTTTTGTAATTCCATTAGTGACTTTTGTCTTGATGAATGAGAAGACCATTTAGGATTCTATCGAGTTCAAGAAATCCCTATGTTTGAAGAATATGTCACCATCAGCTACAGACTGCCCTTGAATATGTTCTAATAACTGAACTGTAGCCAAACAATCAAGGTTTCTGTGGTTCCACTGGGGTTTGAACCCAGGACCTTCCGCGTGTGAGGCAAACGTGATGACCACTACACTATGGAACCATCAATTGAACTTTTCCAGTTTCAGGTTTGTTGCAATAAATGAAAAACTGACTAATATTTTTACATAATAGTTTGACAGAAAATATTTGACATCTTTCAAAATTCAATGTGGTCCTCATCTAAAGTGAAGAACTTACGCATCACTAGCAGAGATCCTGAAAGCTGAATTATGGAATTGTCATCTCTGATTGAAAAAGTCCTTCCAGTTTACTCAAATATGGAATGAAAAGGTGCATGAGCATAACTTAGCAATTTCTTTAGTGGTTCCACTGGGGAATGAACCCAGAACCTTCTGTGTGTAAGACAGATGTGATGACCTTTACACCATGGAACCTTGCTTCATAACATTATATATAGAAGGAACAATCCAAAAAGAGAAGTACGTTGAGCATGAAGAGATGTTACTGAAGCCAGCTTAAGTCACTTTACGCTTTAGGAATGGAACCCCAGAAGATGTCTCTTGTTTTTTTTTTTCCTGCCCTCAAAACATCAATTGATCACTTTAGTAAGAATACACCAATGCAAGGAACTGGTACAATGTACATTATTTAAAATTAAGCTATATATACATTCTTTTGCATTTATATTTATGGGGTGACAACACTGTCAAAAATCGATACCATCCTGGGAAATGTCTTTGGTTCTTTTGTAATTCCATTAGTAAGTTTCGTCTTGATGAATGAGAAGACCATTTAGGATTCTATCGAGTTCAAGAAATCCCTATGTTTGAAGAATATGTCACCATCAGCTACAGACTGCCCTTGAATATGTTCTAATAACTGAACTGTAGCCAAACAATCATGATTTCTGTGGTTCCACTGGGGTTTGAAACCAGGACCTTCCGCGTGTGAGGCAAACGTGATGACCACTACACTATGGAACCATCAGTTGAACTTTTCCAGTATCAGGTTTGTTGCAATAAATGAAAAACTGACTAATATTTTTACATAATAGTTTGACAGAAAATATTTGACATCTTTCAAAATTCAATGTGGTCTACATCTAAAGTGAAGAACTTACGCATCACTAGCAGAGATCCTGAAAGCTGAATTATGGAATTGTCATCTCTGATTGAAAAAGTCCTACCAGTTTACTCAAATATGGATTGAAAAGGTGCATGAGCACAACTTAGCAATTTCTTTAGTGGTTCCACTGGGGATTGAACCCAGAACCTTCTGTGTGTAAGACGGATGTGATGACCTTTACACCATGGAACCTTGCTTCAAATTGTTTTATATAGAAGGTACAATCCAAAAAGAGAAGTATGTTGAGCATAAAGAGTTGTTACTGAAGCCAGCTTAAGTCACTTTACGCTTTAGGAATGGAACCCCAGAAGAAGACTCTTGTTTTTTGTTTGCTGCTCTCAAAACATCAATTGATCACTTCAGTAAGAATACACCAATGCAAGGAACTGGTACAATGTACATTATTTAAAATTAAGCTATATATACATTCTTTTGCATTTATATTTATGGGGTGACAACACTGTCAAAAATCAATTCCATCCTGGGAAATGTCTTTGGTTCTTTTGTAATTCCATTAGTGACTTTTGTCTTGATGAATGAGAAGACCATTTAGGATTCTATCGAGTTCAAGAAATCCCTATGTTTGAAGAATATGTCACCATCAGCTACAGACTTCCCTTGAATATGTTCTAATAACTGAACTGTAGCCAAACAATCATGATTTCTGTGGTTCCACTGGGGTTTGAACCCAGGACCTTCCGCGTGTGAGGCAAACGTGATGACCACTACACTATGGAACCATCAGTTGAACTTTTCCAGTATCAGGTTTGTTGCAATAAATGAAAAACTGACTAATATTTTTACATAATAGTTTGACAGAAAATATTTGACATCTTTCAAAATTCAATGTGGTCTACATCTAAAGTGAAGAACTTACGCATCACTAGCAGAGATCCTGAAAGCTGAATTATGGAATTGTCATCTCTGATTGAAAAAGTCCTACCAGTTTACTCAAATATGGAATGAAAAGGTGCATAAGCACAACGTAGCAAGTTCTTTAGTGGTTCCACTGGGGATTGAACCCAGAACCTTCTGTGTGTAAGACAGATGTGATGACCATTACACCATGGAACCTTGCTTCAAAACATTATATATAGAAGGAACAATCCAAAAATAGATGTACGTTGAGCATAAAGAGTTGTTACTGAAGCCAGCTTAAGTCACTTTACGCTTTAGGAATGGAACCCCAGAAGAAGTCTCTTGTTTTTTGTTTCCTGCCCTCAAAACATCAATTGATCACTTTAGTAAGAATACACCAATGCAAGGAACTGGTACAATGTACATTATTTAAAATTAAGCTATATATACATTCTTTTGCATTTATATTTATGGGGTGACAACACTTTCAATTATCGATTCCATCCTGGGAAATGTCTTTGGTTCTTTTGTAATTCCATTAGTGACTTTTGTCTTGATGAATGAGAAGACCATTTAGGATTCTATCGAGTTCAAGAAATCCCTATGTTTGAAGAATATGTCACCATCAGCTACAGACTGCCCTTGAATATGTTCTAATAACTGAACTGTAGCCAAACAATCATGATTTCTGTGGTTCCACTGGGGTTTGAACCCAGGACCTTCCGCGTGTGAGGCAAACGTGATGACCACTACACAATGGAACCATCAGTTGCACTTTTCAAGTATCAGGTTTGTTGCAATAAATGAAAAACTGACTAATATTTTTACATAATAGTTTGACAGAAAATATTTGACATCTTTCAAAATTCAATGTGGTCTACATCTAAAGTGAAGAACTTACGCATCACTAGCAGAGATCCTGAAAGCTGAATTATGGAATTGTCATCTCTGATTGAAAAAGTCCTACCAGTTTACTCAAATATGGAATGAAAAGGTGCATGAGCACAACTTAGCAATTTCTTTAGTGGTTCCGCTGGGGATTGAACCCAGAACCTTCTGTGTGTAAGACAGATGTGATGACCTTTACACCATGGAACCTTGCTTCAAAACATTATATATAGAAGGAACAATCCAAAAATAGATGTACGTTGAGCATAAAGAGTTGTTACTGAAGCCAGCTTAAGTCACTTTACGCTTTAGGAATGGAACCCCAGAAGAAGTCTCTTGTTTTTTGTTTCCTGCCCTCAAAACATCAATTGATCACTTTAGTAAGAATACACCAATGCAAGGAACTGGTACAATGTACATTATTTAAAATTAAGCTATATATACATTCTTTTGCATTTATATTTATGGGGTGACAACACTTTCAATTATCGATTCCATCCTGGGAAATGTCTTTGGTTCTTTTGTAATTCCATTAGTGACTTTCGTCTTGATGAATGAGAAGACCATTTAGGATTCTATCGAGTTCAAGAAATCCCTAGGTTTGAAGAATATGTCACCATCAGCTTTAACAGGAAACTCTTACAGACTGCCCTTGAATATGTTCTAATAACTGAACTGTAGCCAAACAAATAACATTACTGTGGTTCCACTGGGGTTTGAACCCAGGACCTTCCGCGTGTGAGGCAGACGTGATGACCACTACACTATGGAACCATCAATGTGGCTTTTCCAGTATCAGGTTTGTTGCAATAAATGAAAAACTGACTAATATTTTTACATAATAGTTTGACAGAAAATATTTGACAACTTTCAAAATTCAATGTGGTCTACATCTAAAGTGAAGAACTTACGCATTACTGGCAGAGATCCTGAAAGCTGAATTATGGAATTGTCATCTCTGATTGAAAAAGTCCTACCAGTTTACTCAAATATGGAATGAAAAAGTGCATGAGCACAACTTAGCATTATCTTTAGTGGTTCCACTGGGGATTGAACCCAGAGCCTTCTGTGTGTTAGACAGATGTGATGACCATTACACCATGGAAGCTTGCTTCAACCTTGCTTCAAAAACTTTTATATAGAAGGAACAATCCAAAAAGAGAAGTACGTTGAGCATAAAGAGTTGTTACTGAAGCCAGCTTAAGTCACTTTACGCTTTAGGAATGGAACCCCAGAAGAAGACTCTTGTTTTTTGTTTGCTGCTCTCAAAACATCAATTGATCACTTTAGTAAGAATACACCAATGCAAGGAACTGGTACAATGTACATTATTTAAATTTAAGCTATATATACATTCTTTTGCATTTATATTCATGGGGTGACAACACTGTCAAAAATCGATCCCATCCTGGTAAATGTCTTTGGTTCTTTTGTAATTCCATTAGTGACTTTTGTCTTGATGAATGAGAAGACCATTTAGGATTCTATCGAGTTCAAGAAATCCCTATGTTTGAAGAATATGTCACCATCAGCTACAGACTGCCCTTGAATATGTTCTAATAACTGAACTGTAGCCAAACAATCAAGAATTCTGTGGTTCCACTGGGGATTGAACCCAGGACCTTCCGCGTGTGAGGCAGACGTGATGACGACTACACTATGGAACCATCAATGTGACTTTTCCAGTATCAGGTTTGTTGCAATAAATGAAAAACTGACTAATATTTTTACATAATAATTTGACAGAAAATGTTTGACATCTTTCAAAATTCAATGTGGTCTACATCTAAAGTGAAGAACTTATGCATCACTAGCAGAGATCCTGAAAGCTGAATTATGGAATTGTAATCTCTGATTGAAAAAGTCCTACCAGTTTACTCAAATATGGAATGAAAAAGTGCATGAGCACAACTTAGCAATCTCTTTAGTGGTTCTACTGGGGATTGAACCCAGAACCTTCTGTGTGATAGACAGATGTGATGACCATTACACCATGGAACCTTGCTTCAAATTGTTTTATATAGAAGGTACAATCCAAAAAGAGAAGTACATTGAGCATAAAGAGTTGTTACTGAAGCCAGCTTAAGTCACTTTACGCTTTAGGAATGGAACCCCAGAAGAAGACTCTTGTTTTTTGTTTGCTGCTCTCAAAACATCAATTGATCACTTCAGTAAGAATACACCAATGCAAGGAACTGGTACAATGTACATTATTTAAAATTAAGCTATATATACATTCTTTTGCATTTATATTTATGGGGTGACAACACTGTCAAAAATCGATTCCATCCTTGGAAATGTCTTTGGTTCTTTTGTAATTCCATTAGTGACTTATGTCTTGATGAATGAGAAGACCATTTAGGATTCTATCGAGTTCAAGAAATCCCTATGTTTGAAGAATATGTCACCATCAGCTACAGACTGCCCTTGAATATGTTCTAATAACTGAACTGTAGCCAAACAATCATGATTTCTGTGGTTCCACTGGGGTTTGAACCCAGGACCTTCAGCGTGTGAGGCAAACGTGATGACCACTACACTATGGAACCATCAGTTGAATATTTCCAGTATCAGGTTTGTTGCAATAAATGAAAAACTGACTAATATTTTTACATAATAGTTTGACAGAAAATATTTGACATCTTTCAAAATTCAATGTGGTCTACATCTAAAGTGAAGAACTTACGCATCACTAGCAGAGATCCTGAAAGCTGAATTATGGAATTGTCATCTCTGATTGAAAAAGTCCTACCAGTTTACTCAAATATGGAATGAAAAGGTGCATGAGCACAACTTACCAATTTCTCTAGTGGTTCCACTGGGGATTGAACCCAGAACCTTCTGTGTGTAAGACAGATGTGATGACCTTTACACCATGCAACCTTGCTTCTAAACATTATATATAGAAGGAACAATCCAAAAATAGATGTACGTTGAGCATAAAGAGTTGTTACTGAAGCCAGCTTAAGTCACTTTACGCTTTAGGAATGGAACCCCAGAAGAAGTCTCTTGTTTTTTGTTTCCTGCCCTCAAAACATCAATTGATCACTTTAGTAAGAATACACCAATGCAAGGAACTGGTACAATGTACATTATTTAAAATTAAGCTATATATACATTCTTTTGCATTTATATTTATAAGGTGACAACACTTTCAATTATCGATTCCATCCTGGGAAATGTCTTTGGTTCTTTTGTAATTCCATTAGTGACTTTGTCTTGATGAATGAGAAGACCATTTAGGATTCTATCGAGTTCAAGAAATCCCTATGTTTGAAGAATATGTCACCATCAGCTTTAACAGGAAACTCTTACAGACTGCCCTTGAACATGTTCTAATAACTGAACTGTAGCCAAACAAACAAGATTACTGTGGTTCCACTGGGGTTTGAACCCAGGACCTTCCGCGTGTGAGGCAGACGTGATGACCACTACACTATGGAACCATCAATGTGGCTTTTCCAGTATCAGGTTTGTTGCAATAAATGAAAAACTGACTAATATTTTTACATAATAGTTTGACAGAAAATATTTGACATCTTTCAAAATTCAATGTGGTCTACATCTAAAGTGAAGAACTTAAGCATCACTAGCAGAGATCCTGAAAGCTGAATTATGGAATTGTCATCTCTGATTGAAAAAGTCCTACCAGTTTACTCAAATATGGAATGAAAAAGTGCATGAGCACAACTTATCAATCTCTTTAGTGGTTCCAAAGGGGATTGAACCCAGAGCCTTCTGTGTGTTAGACAGATGTGATGACCATTACACCATGGAACCTTGCTTCAACCTTGCTTCAAAACATTTTATATAGAAGGAACAATCCAAAAAGAGAAGTACGTTGAGCATAAAGAGTTGTTACTGAAGCCAGCTTAAGTCACTTTACGCTTTAGGAATGGAACCCCAGAAGAAGACTCTTGTTTTTTGTTTGCTGCTCTCAAAACATCAATTGATCACTTTAGTAAGAATACACCAATGCAAGGAACTGGTACAATGTACATTATTTAAATTTAAGCTATATATACATTCTTTTGCATTTATATTCATGGGGTGACAACACTGTCAAAAATCGATTCCATCCTGGGAAATGTCTTTGGTTCTTTTGTAATTCCATTAGTGACTTTTGTCTTGATGAATGAGAAGACCATTTAGGATTCTATCGAGTTCAAGAAATCCCTATGTTTGAAGAATATGTCACCATCAGCTACAGACTGCCCTTGAATATGTTCTAATAACTGAACTGTAGCCAAACAATCAAGAATTCTGTGGTTCCACTGGGGATTGAACCCAGGACCTTCCGCGTGTGAGGCAGACGTGATGACCACTACACTATGGAACCATCAATGTGACTTTTCCAGTATCAGGTTTGTTGCAATAAATGAAAAACTGACTAATATTTTTACATAATAATTTGACAGAAAATATTTGACATCTTTCAAAATTCAATGTGGTCTACATCTAAAGTGAAGAACTTATGCATCACTAGCAGAGATCCTGAAAGCTGAATTATGGAATTGTAATCTCTGATTGAAAAAGTCCTACCAGTTTACTCAAATATGGAATGAAAAAGTGCATGAGCACAACTTAGCAATCTCTTTAGTGGTTCTACTGGGGATTGAACCCAGAACCTTCTGTGTGTTAGACAGATGTGATGACCATTACACCATGGAACCTTGCTTCAAATTGTTTTATATAGAAGGTACAATCCAAAAAGAGAAGTACGTTGAGCATAAAGAGTTGTTACTGAAGCCAGCTTAAGTCACTTTACGCTTTAGGAATGGAACCCCAGAAGAAGACTCTTGTTTTTTGTTTGCTGCTCTCAAAACATCAATTGATCACTTCAGTAAGAATACACCAATGCAAGGAACTGGTACAATGTACATTATTTAAAATTAAGCTATATATACATTCTTTTGCATTTATATTTATGGGGTGACAACACTGTCAAAAATGAATTCCATCCTTGGAAATGTCTTTGGTTCTTTTGTATTTCCATTAGTGACTTATGTCTTGATGAATGAGAAGACCATTTAGGATTCTATCGAGTTCAAGAAATCCCTATGTTTGAAGAATATGTCACCATCAGCTACAGACTGCCCTTGAATATGTTCTAATAACTGAACTGTAGCCAAACAATCATGATTTCTGTGGTTCCACTGGGGTTTGAACCCAGGACCTTCAGCGTGTGAGGCAAACGTGATGACCACTACCCTATGGAACCATCAGTTGAATATTTCCAGTATCAGGTTTGTTGCAATAAATGAAAAACTGACTAATATTTTTACATAATAGTTTGACAGAAAATATTTGACATCTTTCAAAATTCAATGTGGTCTACATCTAAAGTGAAGAACTTACGCATCACTAGCAGAGATCCTGAAAGCTGAATTATGGAATTGTCATCTCTGATTGAAAAAGTCCTACCAGTTTACTCAAATATGGAATGAAAAGGTGCATGAGCACAACTTACCAATTTCTCTAGTGGTTCCACTGGGGATTGAACCCAGAACCTTCTGTGTGTAAGACAGATGTGATGACCTTTACACCATGGAACCTTGCTTCTAAACATTATATATAGAAGGAACAATCCAAAAATAGATGTACGTTGAGCATAAAGAGTTGTTACTGAAGCCAGCTTAAGTCACTTTACGCTTTAGGAATGGAACCCCAGAAGAAGTCTCTTGTTTTTTGTTTCCTGCCCTCAAAACATCAATTGATCACTTTAGTAAGAATACACCAATGCAAGGAACTGGTACAATGTACATTATTTAAAATTAAGCTATATATACATTCTTTTGCATTTATATTTATAAGGTGACAACACTTTCAATTATCGATTCCATCCTGGGAAATGTCTTTGGTTCTTCTGTAATTCCATTAGTGACTTTCGTCTTGATGAATGAGAAGACCATTTAGGATTCTATCGAGTTCAAGAAATCCCTATGTTTGAAGAATATGTCACCATCAGCTTTAACAGGAAACTCTTACAGACTGCCCTTGAACATGTTCTAATAACTGAACTGTAGCCAAACAAACAAGATTACTGTGGTTCCACTGGGGTTTGAACCCAGGACCTTCCGCGTGTGAGGCAGACGTGATGACCACTACACTATGGAACCACCAATGTGGCTTTTCCAGTATCAGGTTTGTTGCAATAAATGAAAAACTGACTAATATTTTTACATAATAGTTTGACAGAAAATATTTGACATCTTTCAAAATTCAATGTGGTCTACATCTAAAGTGAAGAACTTACGCATCACTAGCAGAGATCCTGAAAGCTGAATTATGGAATTGTCATCTCTGATTGAAAAAGTCCTACCAGTTTACTCAAATATGGAATGAAAAAGTGCATGAGCACAACTTATCAATCTCTTTAGTGGTTCCAAAGGGGATTGAACCCAGAGCCTTCTGTGTGTTAGACAGATGTGATGACCATTACACCATGGAACCTTGCTTCAACCTTGCTTCAAAACATTTTATATAGAAGGAACAATCCAAAAAGAGAAGTACGTTGAGCATAAAGAGTTGTTACTGAAGCCAGCTTAAGTCACTTTACGCTTTAGGAATGGAACCCCAGAAGAAGACTCTTGTTTTTTGTTTGCTGCTCTCAAAACATCAATTGATCACTTTAGTAAGAATACACCAATGCAAGGAACTGGTACAATGTGCATTATTTAAATTTAAGCTATATATACATTCTTTTGCATTTATATTCATGGGGTGACAACACTGTCAAAAATCGATTCCATCCTGGGAAATGTCTTTGGTTCTTTTGTAATTCCATTAGTGACTTTTGTCTTGATGAATGAGAAGACCATTTAGGATTCTATCGAGTTCAAGAAATCCCTATGTTTGAAGAATATGTCACCATCAGCTACAGACTGCCCTTGAATATGTTCTAATAACTGAACTGTAGCCAAACAATCAAGATTTATGTGGTTCCACTGGGGTTTGAACCCAGGACCTTCCGCGTGTGAGGCAGACGTGATGACCACTACACTATGGAACCATCAATGTGACTTTTCCATTATCAGGTTTGTTGCAATAAATGAAAAACTGACTAATTTTTTACATAATAATTTGACAGAAAACATTTGACATCTTTCAAAATTGAATGTGGTCTACATCTAAAGTGAAGAACTTATGCACCACTAGCAGAGATCCTGAAAGCTGAATTATGGAATTGTAATCTCTGATTGAAAAAGTCCTACCAGTTTACTCAAATATGGAATGAAAAGGTGCATGAGCACAACTTAGCAATTTCTTTAGTGGTTCCACTGGGGATTGAACCCAGAACCTTCTGTGTGTAAGACAGATGTAATGACCTTTACACCATGGAACATTGCTTCAAAACATTATATATAGAAGGAACAATCCAAAAATAGAAGTACGTTGAGCATAAAGAGTTGTTACTGAAGCCAACTTAAGTCACTTTACGCTTTAGGAATGGAACCCCAGAAGAAGTCTCTTGTTTTTTGTTCCCTGCCCTCAAAACATCAATTGATCACTTTAGTAAGAATACACCAATGCAAGGAACTGGTACAATGTACATTATTTAAAATTAAGCTATATATACATTCTTTTGCATTTATATTTATGGGGTGTCAACACTGTCAAAAATCGATTCCATCCTGGGAAATGTCTTTGGTTCTTTTGTAATTCCATTAGTGACTTTCGTCTTGATGAATGAGAAGACCATCTTGGATTCTATCGAGTTCAAGAAATCCCTATGTTTGAAGAATATGTCACCATCAGCTTTAACATGAAACACTTACAGACTTCCCTTGAATATGTTCTAATAACTGAACTGTAGCCAAACAATCCAAGTGGTGCTCGCTGCAGAACCACAAAGGCGGAGCTGCACCAGAAGGTGGAGCTGCACCAGATTCAGCCCCGCCCATTCCAGAATCAGCCCCGCCCATTCTATCAGAGTCAGCATTTTCTTCCCATCTCAGCTTCAATTTGGTCTCCTCCCCCGAAGCGGGTCTGGTCTTGGTTCTCAAATCTGGATATTCTGTGAATTTTCTGGCAAATTATTTCTGAAATGACTTCTACTGAGACACCGCCAGAAAAATCATACATCCCATCTACAAAGACACACCAAATATCATAATCAAATGTAACGCCAACTAATTTTATCAGATGTGGTGGTGTAGTGGTGATGGTGTCAGGTTGACATGCAATTTTGCGCGGGTTCGCCTCCCAGCAGTGGAAATATTCTATAATCTCTTTTCCTCATTTCTAGCTACACTTGCCAGTACTATGTTTACAACAATTTATTGGTATGCCGTTTAACATATAATGACTAATGTGTTTTTTTTATTTATTCATTCGTTTATTTAGCCAGTGTGAGTCCATCTGTGAGCAGAGTTTCAACTAAAATGCTGTTTAGGAACGACCAAATTCAAAGAACTTGTAGAGACATAAATATTTTGCTGAAAATGAACATTACAACTGGCTAAATAGATTGTTGCCGACCCCACCAAGAATCGAACCAGCATCAGCTGAGGGGAAAGCAAAACTTAAGTCTGACGACCTTGCCACTGGACTACCAGAACCCACAGGGAGAGGGTACATGCTGTTGTACAGCACTTTTGTTAGAGCGGCTGTGGGCAGATATTCGCTTAGAGAAATCTTTTTATTTCGGGATATATTCAGACTTTGTCATGTAGCAAGTTATATTTATCTTGTTTAATTGGAGCGTAGAACATAGCATTAACGACTGTAAACTAGTAACAGCCGTAATTCATGTGGGTCAGGTTAGTTTGCGATAAAGTTGAAAACAAAAATGGAAGTCAGTGGGCTAGGCTGAGTTTGCGTGAATGGGCGGGGCTGACTCTGGTGCAGCTCCACCTTATGGTGCAGCTCCGCCTTTGTAGTTCTGCAGCGAGCACCCTCTCAAACAATCAAGATTTCTGTGGTTCCACTGGGGTTTGAACCCAGGACCTTCCGCGTGTGAGGCAGACGTGATGACCACTACACTATGGAACCATCAATGTGGCTTTTCCAGAATCAGGTTTGTTGCAATAAATGAAAAACTGACTAATATTTTTACATAATAGTTTGACAGAAAATATTTGACAACTTTCAAAATTCAATGTGGCCTACATCTAAAGTGAAGAACTTGCACATCACTAGCAGAGATCCTGAAAGCTGAATTATGGAATTGTCATCTCTGATTGAAAAAGTCCTACCAGTTTACTCAAATATGGAATGAAAAAGTGCATGAGCACAACTTAGCAATCTCTTTAGTGGTTCCACTGGGGATTGAACCCAGAACCTTCTGTGTGTTAGACAGATGTGATGACCATTAAACCATGGAACCTTGCTTCAAATTCTTTTATATAGAAGGTACAATCCAAAAAGAGGAGTACGTTGAGCATAAAGATTTGTTACTGAAGCCAGCTTAAGTCACTTTACGCTTTAGGAATGGAACCCCAGAAGAAGACTCTTGTTTTTTGTTTGCTGCTCTCAAAACATCAATTGATCACTTTAGTAAGAATACACCAATGCAAGGAACTGGTACAATGTACATTATTTAAAATTAAGCTATATATACATTCTTTTGCATTTATATTTATGGGGTGACAACACTGTCAAAAATCGATTCCATCCTGGGAAATGTCTTTGGTTCTTTTGTAATTAGTGACTTTCGTCTTGATGAATGAGAAGACCATTTAGGATTCTATCGAGTTCAAGAAATCCCTATGTTTGAAGAATAAGTCACCATCAGCTTTAACAGGAAACACTTACAGACTGCCCTTGAATATGTTCTAATAACTGAACTGTAGCCAAACAAACAAGAATACTGTGGTTCCACTGGGGTTTGAACCCAGGACCTTCCGCGTGTGAGGCAGACGTGATGACCACTACACTATGGAACCATCAATGTGGGTTTTCCAGTATCAGGTTTGTTGCAATAAATGAAAAGCTGACTAATATTTTTACATAATAATTTGACAGAAAATATTTGACATCTTTCAAAATTCAATGTGGTCTACATCTAAAGTGAAGAACTTATGCATCACTAGCAGAGATCCTGAAAGCTGAATTATGGAATTGTCATCTCTGATTGAAAAAGTCCTACCAGTTTACTCAAATATGGAATGAAAAAGTGCATGAGCACTACTTAGCAATCTCTTTAGTGGTTCCACTGGGGACTGAACCCAGAGCCTTCTGTATGTTAGACAGATGTGATGACCATTACACCATGGAACCTTGCTTCAAATTCTTTTATATAGAAGGTACAATCCAAAAAGAGAAGTACGTTGAGCATAAAGAGTTGTTACTGAAGCCAGCTTAAGTCACTTTACGCTTTAGGAATGGAACCCCAGAAGAAGACTCTTGTTTTTTGTTTGCTGCTCTCAAAACATCAATTGATCACTTTAGTAAGAATACACCAATGCAAGGAACTGGTACAATGTACATTATTTAAATTTAAGCTATATATACATTCTTTTGCATTTATATTCATGGGGTGACAACACTGTCAAAAATCGATTCCATCCTGGGAAATGTCTTTGGTTCTTTTGTAATTCCATTAGTGACTTTTGTCTTGATGAATGAGAAGACCATTTAGGATTCTATCGAGTTCAAGAAATCCCTATGTTTGAAGAATATGTCACCATCAGCTACAGACTGCCCTTGAATATGTTCTAATAACTGAACTGTAGCCAAACAATCAAGATTTCTGTGGTTCCACTGGGGTTTGAACCCAGGACCTTCCGCGTGTGAGGCAGACGTGATGACCACTACACTATGGAACCATCAATGTGACTTTTCCAGTATCAGGTTTGTTGCAATAAATGAAAAACTGACTAATATTTTTACATAATAATTTGACAGAAAATATTTGACATCTTTCAAAATTGAATTTGGTCTACATCTAAAGTGAAGAACTTATGCATCACTAGCAGAGATCCTGAAAGCTGAATTATGGAATTGTAATCTCTGATTGAAAAACTCCTACCAGTTTACTCAAATATGGAATGAAAAGGTGCATGAGCACAACTTAGCAATTTCTTTAGTGATTCCACTGGGGATTGAACCGGGAACCTTCTGTGTGTAAGACAGATGTGATGTCCTTTACACCATGGAACCTTGCTTCAAAAAATTATATATAGAAGGAACAATCCAAAAATAGATGTACGTTGAGCATAAAGAGTTGTTACTGAAGCCAGCTTAAGTCACTTTACGCTTTAGGAATGGAACCCCAGAAGAAGTCTCTTGTTTTTTGTTTCCTGCCCTCAAAACATCAATTGATCACTTTAGTAAGAATACACCAATGCAAGGAACTGGTACAATGTACATTATTTAAAATTAAGCTATATATACATTCTTTTGAATTTATATTTATGGGGTGACAACACTGTCAAAAAAACGATTCCATCCTGGGAAATGTCTTTGGTTCTTTTGTAATTCCATTAGTGACTTTCGTCTTGATGAATGAGAAGACCATTTAGGATTCTATCGAGTTCAAAAAATCCCTAGGTTTGAAGAATATGTCACCATCAGCTTTAACAGGAATCATTTGCAGACTGCCCTTGAATATGTTCTAATAACTGAACTGTGGCCAAACAATCAAGATTACTGTGGTTCCACTGGGGTTTGAACCCAGGACCTTTCGCGTGTGAGGCAGATGTGATAACCACTACACTATGGAACCATCAATGTGGCTTTTCCAGTATCAGGTTTGTTGCAATAAATGAAAAACTGACTAATATTTTTACATAATAGTTTGACAGAAAATATTTGACATCTTTCAAAATTCAATGTGGCCTACATCTAAAGTGAAGAACTTACGCAGAACTAGCAGAGATCCTGAAAGCTGAATTATGGAATTGTCATCTCTGATTGAAAAAGTCATACCAGTTTACTCAAATATGGAATGAAAAAGTGCATGAGAACAACTTATCAAACTCTTTAGTGGTTCCACTGGGGATTGAACCCAGAGCCTTCTGTGTGTTAGACAGATGTGATGACCATTACACCATGGAACCTTGCTTCAAAACATTTTATATAGAAGGAACAATCCAAAAAGAGAAGTACGTTGAGCATAAAGAGTTGTTACTGAAGCCAGCTTAAGTCACTTTACGCTTTAGGAATGGAACCACAGAAGAAGTCTCTTGTTTTTTGTTTCCTGCCCTCAAAACATCAATTGATCACTTTAGTAAGAATACACCAATGCAAGGAATTTGTACAATGTACATTATTTAAAATTAAGCTACATATACATTCTTTTGCATTTATATTTATGGGGTGACAACACTGTCAAATATCGATACCATCCTGGGAAATGTCTTTGGTTCTTTTGTAATTCCATTAGTGACTTTCGTCTTGATGAATGAGAAGACCATTTAGGATTCTATCGAGTTCATTAAATCCCTATGTTTGAAGAATATGTCACCATCAGGTTTAACAGGAAACACTAACAGACTGCCCTTGAATATGTTCTAATAACTGAACTGTAGCCAAACAATCAAGATTACTGTGGTTCCACTGGGGTTTGAACCCAAGACCTTCCGCGTGTGAGGCAGACGTGATGACCACTACACTATGGAACCATCAATGTGGCTTTTCCAGTATCAGGTTTGTTGCAATAAATGAAAAACTGACTAATATTTTTACATAATAGTTTGACAGAAAATATTTGACATCTTTCAAAATTCAATGTGGTCTACATCTAAAGTGAAGAACTTATGCATCACTAGCAGAGATCCTGAAAGCTGAATTATGGAATTGTCATCTCTGACTGAAAAAGTCCTACCAGTTTACTCAAATATGGAATGAAAAAGTTCATGAGCACAACTTAGCAATCTCTTCAGTGGTTCCACTTGGGATTGAACCCAGAGCCTTCTGTGTGTTAGACAGATGTGATGACCATTACACCATGAAACCTTGCTTCAACGTTGCTTCAAAACATTTTATATAGAAGGAACAATCCAAAAAGAGAAGTACGTTGAGCATAAAGAGTTGTTACTGAAGCCAGCTTAAGTCACTTTACGCTTTAGGAATGGAACCCCAGAAGAAGACTCTTGTTTTTTGTTTGCTGCTCTCAAAACATCAATTGATCACTTTAGTAAGAATACACCAATGCAAGGAACTGGTACAATGTACATTATTTAAATTTAAGCTATATATACATTATTTTGCATTTATATTCATGGGGTGACAACACTTTCAATTATCGATTCCATCCTGGGAAATGTCTTTGGTTCTTTTGTAATTCCATTAGTGACTTTTGTCTTGATGAATGAGAAGACCATTTAGGATTCTATCGAGTTCAAGAAATCCCTATGTTTGAAGAATATGTCACCATCAGCTTTAACAGGAAACACTTACAGACTGCCCTTGAATATGTTCTAATAACTGAACTGTAGCCAAACAAACAAGAATACTGTGGTTCCACTGGGGTTTGAACCCAGGACCTTCCGCGTGTGAGGCAGACGTGATGACCACTACACTATGGAACCATCAATGTGCTTTTCCAGTATCAGGTTTGTTGCAATAAATGAAAAACTGACTAATATTTTTACATAATAGTTTGACAGAAAATATTTGACATCTTTCAAAATTCAATGTGGTCTACATCTAAAGTGAAGAACTTATGCATCACTAGCAGAGATCCTGAAAGCTGAATTATGGAATTGTCATCTCTGATTGAAAAAGTCCTACCAGTTTACTCAAATATGGAATGAAAAGGTGCATGAGCACACTTTAGCAATTTCTTTAGTGGTTCCACTGGGGATTGAACCCAGAACCTTCTGTGTGTAAGACAGATGTAATGACCTTTACACCATGGAACATTGCTTCAAAACATTATATATAGAAGGAACAATCCAAAAATAGAAGTACGTTGAGCATAAAGAGTTGTTACTGAAGCCAACTTAAGTCACTTTACGCTTTAGGAATGGAACCCCAGAAGAAGTCTCTTGTTTTTTGTTCCCTGCCCTCAAAACATCAATTGATCACTTTAGTAAGAATACACCAATGCAAGGAACTGGTACAATGTACATTATTTAAAATTAAGCTATATATACATTCTTTTGCATTTATATTTATGGGGTGTCAACACTGTCAAAAATCGATTCCATCCTGGGAAATGTCTTTGGTTCTTTTGTAATTCCATTAGTGACTTTCGTCTTGATGAATGAGAAGACCATCTTGGATTCTATCGAGTTCAAGAAATCCCTATGTTTGAAGAATATGTCACCATCAGCTTTAACAGGAAACACTTACAGACTTCCCTTGAATATGTTCTAATAACTGAACTGTAGCCAAACAATCAAGATTTCTGTGGTTCCACTGGGGTTTGAACCCAGGACCTTCCGCGTGTGAGGCAGACGTGATGACCACTACACTATGGAACCATCAACGTGGCTTTTCCAGTATCAGGTTTGTTGCAATAAATGAAAAACTGACTAATATTTTTACATAATAGTTTGACAGAAAATATTTGACATCTTTCAAAATTTAATGTGGTCTACATCTAAAGTGAAGAACTTGCACATCACTAGCAGAGATCCTGAAAGCTGAATTATGGAATTGTCATCTCTGATTGAAAAAGTCCTACCAGTTTACTCAAATATGGAATGAAAAAGTGCATGAGCACAACTTAGCAATCTCTTTAGTGGTTCCACTGGGGATTGAACCCAGAACCTTCTGTGTGTTAGACAGATGTGATGACCATTACACCATGGAACCTTGCTTCAAATACTTTTATATAGAAGGTACAATCCAAAAAGAGGAGTACGTTGAGCATAAAGATTTGTTACTGAAGCCAGCTTAAGTCACTTTATGCTTTAGGAATGGAACCCCAGAAGAAGACTCTTGTTTTTTGTTTGCTGCTCTCAAAACATCAATTGATCACTTTAGTAAGAATACACCAATGCAAGGAACTGGTACAATGTACATTATTTAAAATTAAGCTATATATACATTCTTTTGCATTTATATTTATGGGGTGACAACACTGTCAAAAATCGATTCCATCCTGGGAAATGTCTTTGGTTCTTTTGTAATTAGTGACTTTCGTCTTGATGAATGAGAAGACCATTTAGGATTCTATCGAGTTCAAGAAATCCCTATGTTTGAAGAATAAGTCACCATCAGCTTTAACAGGAAACACTTACAGACTGCCCTTGAATATGTTCTAATAACTGAACTGTAGCCAAACAAACAAGAATACTGTGGTTCCACTGGGGTTTGAACCCAGGACCTTCCGCGTGTGAGGCAGACGTGATGACCACTACACTATGGAACCATCAATGTGGGTTTTCCAGTATCAGGTTTGTTGCAATAAATGAAAAGCTGACTAATATTTTTACATAATAGTTTGACAGAAAATATTTGACATCTTTCAAAATTCAATGTGGTCTACATCTAAAGTGAAGAACTTATGCATCACTAGCAGAGATCCTGAAAGCTGAATTATGGAATTGTCATCTCTGATTGAAAAAGTCCTACCAGTTTACTCAAATATGGAATGAAAAAGTGCATGAGCACTACTTAGCAATCTCTTTAGTGGTTCCACTGGGGACTGAACCCAGAGCCTTCTGTATGTTAGACAGATGTGATGACCATTACACCATGGAACCTTGCTTCAAATTCTTTTATATAGAAGGTACAATCCAAAAAGAGAAGTACGTTGAGCATAAAGAGTTGTTACTGAAGCCAGCTTAAGTCACTTTACGCTTTAGGAATGGAACCCCAGAAGAAGACTCTTGTTTTTTGTTTGCTGCTCTCAAAACATCAATTGATCACTTTAGTAAGAATACACCAATGCAAGGAACTGGTACAATGTACATTATTTAAATTTAAGCTATATATACATTCTTTTGCATTTATATTCATGGGGTGACAACACTGTCAAAAATCGATTCCATCCTGGGAAATGTCTTTGGTTCTTTTGTAATTCCATTAGTGACTTTTGTCTTGATGAATGAGAAGACCATTTAGGATTCTATCGAGTTCAAGAAATCCCTATGTTTGAAGAATATGTCACCATCAGCTACAGACTGCCCTTGAATATGTTCTAATAACTGAACTGTAGCCAAACAATCAAGATTTCTGTGGTTCCACTGGGGTTTGAACCCAGGACCTTCCGCGTGTGAGGCAGACGTGATGACCACTACACTATGGAACCATCAATGTGACTTTTCCAGTATCAGGTTTGTTGCAATAAATGAAAAACTGACTAATATTTTTACATAATAATTTGACAGAAAATATTTGACATCTTTCAAAATTGAATTTGGTCTACATCTAAAGTGAAGAACTTATGCATCACTAGCAGAGATCCTGAAAGCTGAATTATGGAATTGTAATCTCTGATTGAAAAACTCCTACCAGTTTACTCAAATATGGAATGAAAAGGTGCATGAGCACAACTTAGCAATTTCTTTAGTGATTCCACTGGGGATTGAACCGGGAACCTTCTGTGTGTAAGACAGATGTGATGACCTTTACACCATGGAACCTTGCTTCAAAGAATTATATATAGAAGGAACAATCCAAAAATAGATGTACGTTGAGCATAAAGAGTTGTTACTGAAGCCAGCTTAAGTCACTTTACGCTTTAGGAATGGAACCCCAGAAGAAGTCTCTTGTTTTTTGTTTCCTGCCCTCAAAACATCAATTGATCACTTTAGTAAGAATACACCAATGCAAGGAACTGGTACAATGTACATTATTTAAAATTAAGCTATATATACATTCTTTTGAATTTATATTTATGGGGTGACAACACTGTCAAAAAAACGATTCCATCCTGGGAAATGTCTTTGGTTCTTTTGTAATTCCATTAGTGACTTTCGTCTTGATGAATGAGAAGACCATTTAGGATTCTATCGAGTTCAAAAAATCCCTAGGTTTGAAGAATATGTCACCATCAGCTTTAACAGGAATCATTTGCAGACTGCCCTTGAATATGTTCTAATAACTGAACTGTGGCCAAACAATCAAGATTACTGTGGTTCCACTGGGGTTTGAACCCAGGACCTTTCGCGTGTGAGGCAGATGTGATAACCACTACACTATGGAACCATCAATGTGGCTTTTCCAGTATCAGGTTTGTTGCAATAAATGAAAAACTGACTAATATTTTTACATAATAGTTTGACAGAAAATATTTGACATCTTTCAAAATTCAATGTGGCCTACATCTAAAGTGAAGAACTTACGCAGAACTAGCAGAGATCCTGAAAGCTGAATTATGGAATTGTCATCTCTGATTGAAAAAGTCATACCAGTTTACTCAAATATGGAATGAAAAAGTGCATGAGAACAACTTATCAAACTCTTTAGTGGTTCCACTGGGGATTGAACCCAGAGCCTTCTGTGTGTTAGACAGATGGGATGACCATTACACCATGGAACCTTGCTTCAAAACTTTTTATATAGAAGGAACAATCCAAAAAGAGAAGTACGTTGAGCATAAAGAGTTGTTACTGAAGCCAGCTTAAGTCACTTTACGCTTTAGGAATGGAACCACAGAAGAAGTCTCTTGTTTTTTGTTTCCTGCCCTCAAAACATCAATTGATCACTTTAGTAAGAATACACCAATGCAAGGAATTTGTACAATGTACATTATTTAAAATTAAGCTACATATACATTCTTTTGCATTTATATTTATGGGGTGACAACACTGTCAAATATCGATACCATCCTGGGAAATGTCTTTGGTTCTTTTGTAATTCCATTAGTGACTTTCGTCTTGATGAATGAGAAGACCATTTAGGATTCTATCGAGTTCATTAAATCCCTATGTTTGAAGAATATGTCACCATCAGGTTTAACAGGAAACACTAACAGACTGCCCTTGAATATGTTCTAATAACTGAACTGTAGCCAAACAATCAAGATTACTGTGGTTCCACTGGGGTTTGAACCCAAGACCTTCCGCGTGTGAGGCAGACGTGATGACCACTACACTATGGAACCATCAATGTGGCTTTTCCAGTATCAGGTTTGTTGCAATAAATGAAAAACTGACTAATATTTTTACATAATAGTTTGACAGAAAATATTTGACATCTTTCAAAATTCAATGTGGTCTACATCTAAAGTGAAGAACTTATGCATCACTAGCAGAGATCCTGAAAGCTGAATTATGGAATTGTCATCTCTGACTGAAAAAGTCCTACCAGTTTACTCAAATATGGAATGAAAAAGTTCATGAGCACAACTTAGCAATCTCTTTAGTGGTTCCACTTGGGATTGAACCCAGAGCCTTCTGTGTGTTAGACAGATGTGATGACCATTACACCATGAAACCTTGCTTCAACGTTGCTTCAAAACATTTTATATAGAAGGAACAATCCAAAAAGAGAAGTACGTTGAGCATAAAGAGTTGTTACTGAAGCCAGCTTAAGTCACTTTACGCTTTAGGAATGGAACCCCAGAAGAAGACTCTTGTTTTTTGTTTGCTGCTCTCAAAACATCAATTGATCACTTTAGTAAGAATACACCAATGCAAGGAACTGGTACAATGTACATTATTTAAATTTAAGCTATATATACATTATTTTGCATTTATATTCATGGGGTGACAACACTTTCAATTATCGATTCCATCCTGGGAAATGTCTTTGGTTCTTTTGTAATTCCATTAGTGACTTTTGTCTTGATGAATGAGAAGACCATTTAGGATTCTATCGAGTTCAAGAAATCCCTATGTTTGAAGAATATGTCACCATCAGCTACAGACTGCCCTTGAATATGTTCTAATAACTGAACTGTAGCCAAACAATCAAGATTTCTGTGGTTCCACTGGGGTTTGAACCCAGGACCTTCCGCGTGTGAGGCAAACGTGATGACCACTACACTATGGAACCATCAATTGAACTTTTCCAGTTTCAGGTTTGTTGCAATAAATGAAAAACTGACTAATATTTTTACATAATAGTTTGACAGAAAATATTTGACATCTTTCAAAATTCAATGTGGTCCTCATCTAAAGTGAAGAACTTACGCATCACTAGCAGAGATCCTGAAAGCTGAATTATGGAATTGTCATCTCTGATTGAAAAAGTCCTTCCAGTTTACTCAAATATGGAATGAAAAGGTGCATGAGCACAACTTAGCAATTTCTTTAGTGGTTCCACTGGGGAATGAACCCAGAACCTTCTGTGTGTAAGACAGATGTGATGACCTTTACACCATGGAACCTTGCTTCATAACATTATATATAGAAGGAACAATCCAAAAAGAGAAGTACGTTGAGCATGAAGAGATGTTACTGAAGCCAGCTTAAGTCACTTTACGCTTTAGGAATGGAACCCCAGAAGATGTCTCTTGTTTTTTGTTTCCTGCCCTCAAAACATCAATTGATCACTTTAGTAAGAATACACCAATGCAAGGAACTGGTACAATGTACATTATTTAAAATTAAGCTATATATACATTCTTTTGCATTTATATTTATGGGGTGAGAACACTGTCAAAAATCGATTCCATCCTGGGAAATGTCTTTGGTTCTTTTGTAATTCCATTAGTGACTTTTGTCTTGATGAATGAGAAGACCATTTAGGATTCTATCGAGTTCAAAAAATCCCTAGGTTTGAAGAATATGTCACCATCAGCTTTAACAGGAATCATTTGCAGACTGCCCTTGAATATGTTCTAATAACTGAACTGTGGCCAAACAATCAAGATTACTGTGGTTCCACTGGGGTTTGAACCCAGGACCTTTCGCGTGTGAGGCAGATGTGATAACCACTACACTATGGAACCATCAATGTGGCTTTTCCAGTATCAGGTTTGTTGCAATAAATGAAAAACTGACTAATATTTTTACATAATAGTTTGACAGAAAATATTTGACATCTTTCAAAATTCAATGTGGCCTACATCTAAAGTGAAGAACTTACGCAGAACTAGCAGAGATCCTGAAAGCTGAATTATGGAATTGTCATCTCTGATTGAAAAAGTCATACCAGTTTACTCAAATATGGAATGAAAAAGTGCATGAGAACAACTTATCAAACTCTTTAGTGGCTCCACTGGGGATTGAACCCAGAGCCTTCTGTGTGTTAGACAGATGTGATGACCATTACACCATGGAACCTTGCTTCAAAACATTTTATATAGAAGGAACAATCCAAAAAGAGAAGTACGTTGAGCATAAAGAGTTGTTACTGAAGCCAGCTTAAGTCACTTTACGCTTTAGGAATGGAACCACAGAAGAAGTCTCTTGTTTTTTGTTTCCTGCCCTCAAAACATCAATTGATCACTTTAGTAAGAATACACCAATGCAAGGAATTTGTACAATGTACATTATTTAAAATTAAGCTACATATACATTCTTTTGCATTTATATTTATGGGGTGACAACACTGTCAAATATCGATACCATCCTGGGAAATGTCTTTGGTTCTTTTGTAATTCCATTAGTGACTTTCGTCTTGATGAATGAGAAGACCATTTAGGATTCTATCGAGTTCATTAAATCCCTATGTTTGAAGAATATGTCACCATCAGGTTTAACAGGAAACACTAACAGACTGCCCTTGAATATGTTCTAATAACTGAACTGTAGCCAAACAATCAAGATTACTGTGGTTCCACTGGGGTTTGAACCCAAGACCTTCCGCGTGTGAGGCAGACGTGATGACCACTACACTATGGAACCATCAATGTGGCTTTTCCAGTATCAGGTTTGTTGCAATAAATGAAAAACTGACTAATATTTTTACATAATAGTTTGACAGAAAATATTTGACATCTTTCAAAATTCAATGTGGTCTACATCTAAAGTGAAGAACTTATGCATCACTAGCAGAGATCCTGAAAGCTGAATTATGGAATTGTCATCTCTGACTGAAAAAGTCCTACCAGTTTACTCAAATATGGAATGAAAAAGTTCATGAGCACAACTTAGCAATCTCTTTAGTGGTTCCACTTGGGATTGAACCCAGAGCCTTCTGTGTGTTAGACAGATGTGATGACCATTACACCATGAAACCTTGCTTCAAAGTTGCTTCAAAACATTTTATATAGAAGGAACAATCCAAAAAGAGAAGTACGTTGAGCATAAAGAGTTGTTACTGAAGCCAGCTTAAGTCACTTTACGCTTTAGGAATGGAACCCCAGAAGAAGACTCTTGTTTTTTGTTTGCTGCTCTCAAAACATCAATTGATCACTTTAGTAAGAATACACCAATGCAAGGAACTGGTACAATGTACATTATTTAAATTTAAGCTATATATACATTATTTTGCATTTATATTCATGGGGTGACAACACTTTCAATTATCGATTCCATCCTGGGAAATGTCTTTGGTTCTTTTGTAATTCCATTAGTGACTTTTGTCTTGATGAATGAGAAGACCATTTAGGATTCTATCGAGTTCAAGAAATCCCTATGTTTGAAGAATATGTCACCATCAGCTACAGACTGCCCTTGAATATGTTCTAATAACTGAACTGTAGCCAAACAATCAAGATTTCTGTGGTTCCACTGGGGTTTGAACCCAGGACCTTCCGCGTGTGAGGCAAACGTGATGACCACTACACTATGGAACCATCAATTGAACTTTTCCAGTTTCAGGTTTGTTGCAATAAATGAAAAACTGACTAATATTTTTACATAATAGTTTGACAGAAAATATTTGACATCTTTCAAAATTCAATGTGGTCCTCATCTAAAGTGAAGAACTTACGCATCACTAGCAGAGATCCTGAAAGCTGAATTATGGAATTGTCATCTCTGATTGAAAAAGTCCTTCCAGTTTACTCAAATATGGAATGAAAAGGTGCATGAGCATAACTTAGCAATTTCTTTAGTGGTTCCACTGGGGAATGAACCCAGAACCTTCTGTGTGTAAGACAGATGTGATGAACTTTACACCATGGAACCTTGCTTCATAACATTATATATAGAAGGAACAATCCAAAAAGAGAAGTACGTTGAGCATGAAGAGATGTTACTGAAGCCAGCTTAAGTCACTTTACGCTTTAGGAATGGAACCCCAGAAGATGTCTCTTGTTTTTTGTTTCCTGCCCTCAAAACATCAATTGATCACTTTAGTAAGAATACACCAATGCAAGGAACTGGTACAATGTACATTATTTAAAATTAAGCTATATATACATTCTTTTGCATTTATATTTATGGGGTGACAACACTGTCAAAAATCGATACCATCCTGGGAAATGTCTTTGGTTCTTTTGTAATTCCATTAGTAAGTTTCGTCTTGATGAATGAGAAGACCATTTAGGATTCTATCGAGTTCAAGAAATCCCTATGTTTGAAGAATATGTCACCATCAGCTTTAACAGGAAACACTTACAGACTGCCCTTGAATATGTTCTAATAACTGAACTGTAGCCAAACAAACAAGAATACTGTGGTTCCACTGGGGTTTGAACACAGGACCTTCCGCGTCTGAGGCAGACGTGATGACCACTACACTATGGAACCATCAATGTGCTTTTCCAGTATCAGGTTTGTTGCAATAAATGAAAAACTGACTAATATTTTTACATAATAGTTTGACAGAAAATATTTGACATCTTTCAAAATTCAATGTGGTCTACATCTAAAGTGAAGAACTTACGCATCACTAGCAGAGATCCTGAAAGCTGAATTATGGAATTGTCATCTCTGATTGAAAAAGTCCTACCAGTTTACTCAAATATGGAATGAAAAGGTGCATGAGCACACTTAAGCAATTTCTTTAGTGGTTCCACTGGGGATTGAACCCAGAACCTTCTGTGTGTAAGACAGATGTAATGACCTTTACACCATGGAACATTGCTTCAAAACATTATATATAGAAGGAACAATCCAAAAATAGAAGAACGTTGAGCATAAAGAGTTGTTACTGAAGCCAACTTAAGTCACTTTACGCTTTAGGAATGGAACCCCAGAAGAAGTCTCTTGTTTTTTGTTCCCTGCCCTCAAAACATCAATTGATCACTTTAGTAAGAATACACCAATGCAAGGAACTGGTACAATGTACATTATTTAAAATTAAGCTATATATACATTCTTTTGCATTTATATTTATGGGGTGTCAACACTGTCAAAAATCGATTCCATCCTGGGAAATGTCTTTGGTTCTTTTGTAATTCCATTAGTGACTTTCGTCTTGATGAATGAGAAGACCATCTTGGATTCTATCGAGTTCAAGAAATCCCTATGTTTGAAGAATATGTCACCATCAGCTTTAACAGGAAACACTTACAGACTTCCCTTGAATATGTTCTAATAACTGAACTGTAGCCAAACAATCAAGATTTCTGTGGTTCCACTGGGGTTTGAACCCAGGACCTTCCGCGTGTGAGGCAGACGTGATGACCACTACACTATGGAACCATCAATGTGGCTATTCCAGTATCAGGTTTGTTGCAATAAATGAAAAACTGACTAATATTTTTACATAATAGTTTGACAGAAAATATTTGACATCTTTCAAAATTCAATGTGGCCTACATCTAAAGTGAAGAACTTGCACATCACTAGCAGAGATCCTGAAAGCTGAATTATGGAATTGTCATCTCTGATTGAAAAAGTCCTACCAGTTTACTCAAATATGGAATGAAAAAGTGCATGAGCACAACTTAACAATCTCTTTAGTGGTTCCACTGGGGATTGAACCCAGAACCTTCTGTGTGTTAGACAGATGTGATGACCATTACACCATGGAACCTTACTTCAAATTCTTTTATATAGAAGGTACAATCCAAAAAGAGGAGTACGTTGAGCATAAAGATTTGTTACTGAAGCCAGCTTAAGTCACTTTACGCTTTAGGAATGGAACCCCAGAAGAAGACTCTTGTTTTTTGTTTGCTGCTCTCAAAACATCAATTGATCACTTTAGTAAGAATACACCAATGCAAGGAACTGGTACAATGTACATTATTTAAAATTAAGCTATATATACATTCTTTTGCATTTATATTTATGGGGTGACAACACTGTCAAAAATCGATTCCATCCTGGGAAATGTCTTTGGTTCTTTTGTAATTAGTGACTTTCGTCTTGATGAATGAGAAGACCATTTAGGATTCTATCGAGTTCAAGAAATCCCTATGTTTGAAGAATAAGTCACCATCAGCTTTAACAGGAAACACTTACAGACTGCCCTTGAATATGTTCTAATAACTGAACTGTAGCCAAACAAACAAGAATACTGTGGTTCCACTGGGGTTTGAACCCAGGACCTTCCGCGTGTGAGGCAGACGTGATGACCACTACACTATGGAACCATCAATGTGGGTTTCCAGTATCAGGTTTGTTGCAATAAATGAAAAGCTGACTAATATTTTTACATAATAGTTTGACAGAAAATATTTGACATCTTTCAAAATTCAATGTGGTCTACATCTAAAGTGAAGAACTTATGCATCACTAGCAGAGATCCTGAAAGCTGAATTATGGAATTGTCATCTCTGATTGAAAAAGTCCTACCAGTTTACTCAAATATTGAATGAAAAAGTGCATGAGCACTACTTAGCAATCTCTTTAGTGGTTCCACTGGGGACTGAACCCAGAGCCTTCTGTGTGTTAGACAGATGTGATGACCATTACACCATGGAACCTTGCTTCAACCTTGCTTCAAAACATTTTATATAGAAGGAACAATCCAAAAAGAGAAGTACGTTGAGCATAAAGAGTTGTTACTGAAGCCAGCTTAAGTCACTTTACGCTTTAGGAATGGAACCCCAGAAGAAGTCTCTTGTTTTTTGTTCCCTGCCCTCAAAACATCAATTGATCACTTTAGTAAGAATACACCAATGCAAGGAACTGGTACAATGTACATTATTTAAAATTAAGCTATATATACATTCTTTTGCATTTATATTTATGGGGTGACAACACTGTCAAAAATCAATTCCATCCTGGGAAATGTCTTTGGTTCTTTTGTAATTCCATTAGTGACTTTCGTCTTGATGAATGAGAAGACCATTTAGGATTCTATCGAGTTCAAGAAATCCCTATGTTTGAAGAATATGTCACCATCAGCTTTAACAGGAAACACTAACAGACTTCCCTTGAATATGTTCTAATAACTGAACTGTAGCCAAACAATCAAGATTTCTGTGGTTCCACTGGGGTTTGAACCCAGGACCTTCTGCGTGTAAGGCAGACGTGATGACCACTACACTATGGAACCATCAATGTGACTTTTCCAGTATCAGGTTTGTTGCAATAAATGAAAACCTGACTAATATTTTTACATAATAGTTTGACAGAAAATATTTGACATCTTTCAAAATTCAATGTGGTCTACATCTAAAGTGAAGAACTTATGCAACACTAGCAGAGATCCTGAAAGCTGAATTATGGAATTGTCATCTCTGATTGAAAAAGTCCTACCAGTTTACTCAAATATGGAATGAAAAAGTGCATGAGCACAACTTAGCAATTTCTTTAGTGGTTCCACTGGGGATTGAACCCAGAACCTTCTGTGTGTTAGACAGATGTGATGACCATTACACCATGGAACCTTGCTTCAAATTCTTTTATATAGAAGGTACAATCCAAAAAGAGAAGTACGTTGAGCATAAAGAGTTGTTACTGAAGCCAGCTTAAGTCACTTTACGCTTTAGGAATGGAACCCCAGAAGAAGACTCTTGTTTTTTGTTTGCTGCTCTCAAAACATCAATTGATCACTTTAGTAAGAATACACCAATGCAAGGAACTGGTACAATGTACATTATTTAAATTTAAGCTATATATACATTCTTTTGCATTTATATTCATGGGGTGACAACACTGTCAAAAATCGATTCCATCCTGGGAAATGTCTTTGGTTCTTTTGTAATTCCATTAGTGACTTTTGTCTTGATGAATGAGAAGACCATTTAGGATTCTATCGAGTTCAAGAAATCCCTATGTTTGAAGAATATGTCACCATCAGCTACAGACTGCCCTTGAATATGTTCTAATAACTGAACTGTAGCCAAACAATCAAGATTTCTGTGGTTCCACTGGGGTTTGAACCCAGGACCTTCCGCGTGTGAGGCAGACGTGATGACCACTACACTATGGAACCATCAATGTGACTTTTCCAGTATCAGGTTTGTTGCAATAAATGAAAAACTGACTAATATTTTTACATAATAATTTGACAGAAAATATTTGACATCTTTCAAAATTGAATTTGGTCTACATCTAAAGTGAAGAACTTATGCATCACTAGCAGAGATCCTGAAAGCTGAATTATGGAATTGTAATCTCTGATTGAAAAACTCCTACCAGTTTACTCAAATATGGAATGAAAAGGTGCATGAGCACAACTTAGCAATTTCTTTAGTGATTCCACTGGGGATTGAACCGGGAACCTTCTGTGTGTAAGACAGATGTGATGACCTTTACACCATGGAACCTTGCTTCAAAAAATTATATATAGAAGGAACAATCCAAAAATAGATGTACGTTGAGCATAAAGAGTTGTTACTGAAGCCAGCTTAAGTCACTTTACGCTTTAGGAATGGAACCCCAGAAGAAGTCTCTTGTTTTTTGTTTCCTGCCCTCAAAACATCAATTGATCACTTTAGTAAGAATACACCAATGCAAGGAACTGGTACAATGTACATTATTTAAAATTAAGCTATATATACATTCTTTTGCATTTATATTTATGGGGTGACAACACTGTCAAAAAAACGATTCCATCCTGGGAAATGTCTTTGGTTCTTTTGTAATTCCATTAGTGACTTTCGTCTTGATGAATGAGAAGACCATTTAGGATTCTATCGAGTTCAAAAAATCCCTAGGTTTGAAGAATATGTCACCATCAGCTTTAACAGGAATCATTTGCAGACTGCCCTTGAATATGTTCTAATAACTGAACTGTGGCCAAACAATCAAGATTACTGTGGTTCCACTGGGGTTTGAACCCAGGACCTTTCGCGTGTGAGGCAGATGTGATAACCACTACACTATGGAACCATCAATGTGGCTTTTCCAGTATCAGGTTTGTTGCAATAAATGACAAACTGACTAATATTTTTACACAATAGTTTTTACAGAAATCATTGGACATCTTTCAAAATTTAATGTGGTCTACATCTAAAGTGAATAACTTACGCATCACTAGCAGAGATCCTGAAAGCTGAATTATGGAATTGTCATCTCTGATTGAAAAAGTCCTACCAGTTTACTCAAATATGGAATGAAAAAGTGCATTAGCACAACTTAGCAATCTCTTTAGTGGCTCCACTGGGGATTGAACCCAGAACATTCTGTGTGTTAGACAGATGTGATGACCATTACACCATGGAACCTTGCTTCAACCTTGCTTCAAAACATTTTATACAGAAGGAACAATCAAAAAAGAGAAGTACGTTGAGCATAAAGAGTTGTCACTGAAGCCAGCTTAAGTCACTTTATGCTTTAGGAATGGAACCCCAGAAGAAGTCTCTTGTTTTTTGTTTCCTGCCCTCAAAACATCAATTGATCACTTTAGTAAGAATACACCAATGCAAGGAACTGGTACAATGCACATTATTTAAAATTAAGCTATATATACATTCTTTTGCATTTATATTTATGGGGTGACAACACTGTCAAAAATCGATTCCATCCTGGGAAATGTCTTTGGTTCTTTTGTAATTCCATTAGTGACTTTTGTCTTGATGAATGAGAAGACCATTGGGGTTTTTATCGAGTTGAAGAAATCCCTATGTTTGAAGAATATGTCACCATCAGCTTTAATAGGAAACACTTACAGACTGCCCTTGAATATGTTCTAATAACAGAACTGTAGTCAAACAATCAAGATTACTCTGGATCCACTGGGGTTTGAACCCAGGACCTTCAGCATGTGAGGCAGATGTGATGACCACTACACTATGGCAACATCAATGTGACTTTTCCAGTATCAGGTTTGTTGCAATAAATGAAAAACTGACTAATATTTTTACATAATAGTTTGACAGAAAATATTTGACATCTTTCAAAATTCAATGTGGTCTACATCTAAAGTGAAGAACTTACGCATCACTAGCAGAGATCCTGAAAGCTGAATTTTGGAATTGTCATCTCTGATTGAAAAAGTCCTACCAGTTTACTCAAATATGGAATGAAAAGGTGCATGAGCACAACTTAGCAATCTCTTTAGTGGTTCCACTGGGGATTGAACCCAGAACCTTCTGTGTGTTAGATAGATGTGATGACCATTACACCATGAAACCTTGCTTCAAAACATTTTACATAGAAGGAACAATCCAAAAAGAGAAGTACGTTGAGCATAAAGAGTTGTTACTGAAGCCAGCTTAAGTCACTTTACGCTTTAGGAATGGAACCCCAGAAGAAATCTCTTGTTTTTTGTTTCCTGCCCTCAACACATCAATTGATCACTTTAGTAAGAATACACCAATGCAAGGAACTGGTACAATGTACATTATTTAAAATTAAGCTATATATACATTCTTTTGCATTTATATTTATGGGGTGACAACACTTTCAAAAAACGATTCCATCCTGGGGAAATGTCTTTGGTTCTTTTGTAATTCCATTAGTGACTTTCGTCTTGATGAATGAGAAGACCATTTAGGATTCTATCGAGTTCAAGAAATCCTTATGTTTGAAGAATATATCACCATCAGCTTTAGGAGGAAACATTTGCAGACAGCCCTTGAATATGTTCTAATAACTGAACTGTGGCCAAACAATCAAGATTACTGTGGTTCCACTGGGGTTTGAACCCAGGACCTTCCACGTGTGAGGCGGACGTGATAACTACTACACTATGGAACCATCAATGAGGCTTTTCCAGTATCAGGTTTGTTGCAATAAATGAAAAACTGACTAATATTTTTACATAATAGTTTGACAGAAAATATTTGACATCTTTCAAAATTCAATGTGGCCTACATCTAAAGTGAAGAACTTACGCATCACTAGCATAGATCCTGAAAGCTGAATTATGGAATTGTCATCTCTGATTGAAAAAGTCCTACCAGTTTACTCAAATATGGAATGAAAAGGTGCATGAGCACAACTTAGCAATCGTTTTAGTGGTTCCACTGGGGATTGAACCCAGAACCTTCTGTGTGTTAGATAGATGTGATGACCATTACACCATGAAACCTTGCTTCAAAACATTTTACATAGAAGGAACAATCCAAAAAGAGAAGTACGTTGAGCATAAAGAGTTGTTACTGAAGCCAGCTTAAGTCACTTTACGCTTTAGGAATGGAACCCCAGAAGAAGTCTCTTGTTTTTTGTTTCCTGCCCTCAACACATCAATTGATCACTTTAGTAAGAATACACCAATGCAAGGAACTGGTACAATGTACATTATTTAAAATTAAGCTATATATACATTCTTTTGCATTTATATTTATGGGGTGACAACACTTTCAAAAAACAATTCCATCCTGGGGAAATGTCTTTGGTTCTTTTGTAATTCCATTAGTGACTTTCGTCTTGATGAATGAGAAGACCATTTAGGATTCTATCGAGTTCAAGAAATCCTTATGTTTGAAGAATATATCACCATCAGCTTTAGGAGGAAACATTTGCAGACAGCCCTTGAATATGTTCTAATAACTGAACTGTGGCCAAACAATCAAGATTACTGTGGTTCCACTGGGGTTTGAACCCAGGACCTTCCGCATGTGAGGCGGACGTGATAACCACTACACTATGGAACCATCAATGTGGCTTTCCAGTATCAGGTTTGTTGCAATAAATGAAAAACTGACTAATATTTTTACATAATAGTTTGACAGAAAATGTTTGACATCTTTCAAAATTCAATGTGGTCTACATCTAAAGTGAAGAACTTACGCATCACTAGCAGAGATCCTGAAAGCTGAATTATGGAATTGTCATCTCTGATTGAAAAAGTCCTACCAGTTTACTCAAATATGGAATGAAAAAGTGCATCAGCACAACTTAGCAGTCTCTTTAGTGGTTCCACTGGGAATTGAATCCAGAACCTTCTGTGTGTTAGACAGATGTGATGACCATTACACCATGGAACCTTGCTTCAACCTTGCTTCAAAACATTTCATATAGAAGGAACAATCCAAAAAGAGAAGTACGTTGAGCATAAAGAGTTGTTACTGAAGCCAGCTTAAGTCACTTTACGCTTTAGGAATGTGAAAATATATGTAACTCTCATATAAGCTCTTTTATTATTCATTGTTATATGATACTTTTTTCATTATGGAATCATGTTATAATATCAAAGGCCTCTCTGTGCTTCTCTCCTGCATGAGTTCTAAACAGCTGCAGGAACTCCAAAAGGGAGTGAAAGTGTTCCTTCCTTCAGTTCCTCAATAAAAGAACAACTGTCTTTGTTAGCAAAGGATGTTGCAGGATGTGTCCTGGTCATCTCAAGGTTGCATGTCCTTGGGATGAATTGGTCTTTCATTAACAAGGCTATTAGCTGACGTGCGTCTACAGGTGCAGATGGCAGAATTACGTGTGTGTATGGCAAACTGCGTATGTTACATTCCTGTGCTTTTCAATAAAAATCAGCCGTTTCAGCAGAACGGCGAGAGTCTGTCCGAAGCAACTGACAGGAGCAGATCGCGGGACCTGCTGAATGTTGCAAAGGCTCTCCCCCTCATGAGCGGTGAAAACAGTGGCTGGACTTCTGATCATTTGTCTCCTCATTCTGCCAACTCAAAAGGTGTTTAACTCCATCTTCTCTGTACCCGTGCTTGGTCTAACAGAAGAAAGACCAACAAATGGAAGCCCAGAAGAAGTCTCTTGTTTTTTGTTTCCTGCCCTCAAAACATCATTTGATCACTTTAGAAAGAATACACCAATTCAAGGAACTGGTACAATGTACATTATTTAAAATTAAGCTATAGATACATTCTTTTGCATTTACAATTATGGGGTGACAACACTGTCAAAAAATGATTCCAGCCAGGAAAATCTGTTAGAAACTTTTGTAATTCTATTAGTGACTTTCGTCTTGTTGAATGAGAAGACCATATTGGATTCTATCAAATTCAAGAAATCCCTATGTTTGAAGAATATGTCACCATCAGCTTTAACAGGAAATACTTACAGACTGCCTTTGAATATGTTCTAATAACTGAACTGTAGCCAAACAATCAAGAATTCTGTGGTTCCACTGGGGATTGAACCCAGGACCTTCCGCGTGTGAGGCAGACGTGATGACGACTACACTATGGAACCATCAATGTGACTTTTCCAGTATCAGGTTTGTTGCAATAAATGAAAAACTGACTAATATTTTTACATAATAATTTGACAGAAAATGTTTGACATCTTTCAAAATTCAATGTGGTCTACATCTAAAGTGAAGAACTTACGCATCACTAGCAGAGATCCTGAAAGCTGAATTATGGAATTGTCATCTCTGATTGAAAAAGTCCTACCAGTTTACTCAAATGTGGAATGAAAAAGTGCATGAGCAATACTTAGCAATCTCTTTAGTGGTTCCACTGGGGAATGAACCCAGAACCTTCTGTGTGTTAGACAGATGTGATGACCATTACACCATGAAACCTTGCTTCAAAATATTTAATATAGAAGGAACAATACAAAAATAGAAGCACGTTGAGCATAAAGAGTTGTTACTGAAGCCAGCTTAAGTCACTTTACGCTTTAGGAATGGAACCCCAGAAGAAGTCTCTTGTTTTTTGTTTCCTGCCCTCAAAACATCAATTGATCACTTTAGTAAGAATACACCAATGCAAGGAACTGGTACAATGTACATTATTTAAAATTAAGCTATATAAACATTCTTTTGCATTTATATTTATGGGGTGACAACACTGTCAAAAATCGATTCCATCCTGGGAAATGTCTTTGGTTCTTTTGTAATTCCATCAGTGACTTTCGTCTTGATGAATGAGAAGACCATCTAGGATTCTATCGAGTTCAAGAAATCCCTACGTTTGAAGAATATGTCACCATCAGCTTTAACAGTTAACACTTACAGACTGCCCTTGAATATGTTCTAATAACAGAACTGTAGCCAAACAATCAAGATTACTGTAGTTCCACTGGGGTTTGAACCCAGGACCTTCCGCGTGTGAGGCAGATGTGATGACCACTACACTATGGAACCATCCATGATCAATGTGACTTTTCCAGTATCAGGTTTGTTGCAATAAATGAAAAACTGACTAATATTTTTACACAATAGTTTTTACAGAAGTCATTTGTCATCTTTCAAAATTTAATGTGGTCTACATCTAAAGTGAAGAACTTACGCATCACTAGCAGAGATCCTGAAAGCTGAATTATGGAATTGTCATCTCTGATTGAAAAAGTCCTACCAGTTTACTCAAATTTGGAATGAAAAAGTGCATGAGCAGAACTTAGCAATCTCTTTAGTGGTTCCACTAGGGATTGAACCCAGAACCTTCTGTGTGTTAAACAGATGTGATGACCATTACACCATGAAACCTTGCTTCAAACTTGCTTCAAAACATTTTATATAGAAGAAACAATCCAAAAAGAGAAGTACGTTGAGCATAAAGAGTTGTCACTGAAGCCAGCTTAGGGCACTTTATGCTTTAGGAATGGAACCCCAGAAAAAGTCTCTTGTTTTTTGTTTCCTGCCCTCAAAACATCAATTGATCACTTTAGTAAGAATACACCAATGCAAGGAACTGGTACAATGTACATTATTTAAAATTAAGCTATATATACAATCTTTTGCATTTATATTTATGGGGTGACAACACTGTCAAAAAATGATTCCATCCTGGGAAATGTCTTTGGTTCTTTTGTAATTCCATTAGTGACTTTTGTCTTGATGAATGAGAAGACCATTTGGGATTCTAACGAGTTCAAGAAATCCCTATGTTTGAAGAATATGTCACCATCAGCTTTAACAGGAAACACTTACAGACTGCCCTTGAATATGTTCTAATAACTGAACTGTAGCCAAACAATCAAGATTACTGTGGTTCCACTGGGGTTTGAACCCAGGACCTTCAGCATGTGAGGCAGACGTGATGACCACTACACTATGGAACCATCAATGTGACTTTTCCAGTATCAGGTTTGTTGCAATAAATGAAAAACTGACTAATATTTTTACATAATAGTTTGACAGAAAATATTTGACATCTTTCAAAATTCAATGTGGTCTACATCTAAAGTGAAGAACTTACGCATCACTAGCAGAGATCCTGAAAGCTGAATTATGGAATTGTCATCTCTGATTGAAAAAGTCCTACCAGTTTACTCAAATATGGAATGAAAAGGTGCATGAGCACAACTTAACAATTTCTTTAGTGGTTCCTGGGCAAGATTACTGTGGTTCCACTGGGGTTTGAACCCAGGACCTTCCGCGTGTGAGGCAGACGTGATGACCACTACACTATGGAACCATCAATGTGGCTTTTCCAGTTGTAGGAGCTAAAAGCAGTGTTTTGTGTACGTGCATGTTGACATGTTGCCTTATCAATACCAGCCGTTTATCAGGCAGCCCAGCTGCTGAGCACATGCTCCAAAAATATGTTGATCTGTCCAGCTTATGTAAGTTTCAACTACTTTTGACCATATTAGGATGTGGAAGCAGCACCCCATCATTTCTCAGAGGTGGGGGTTGAAGAGTATATGATGCCGCGTGGTGTAGGAGAACGTGGGCTTTTGCGGAAGGATCTCCAGCCGAGGTGCTAGATCGAAGCTGGACGCTGTCCCCTATGAAGTGTTGGTGATGTATGGATGAGTTGTGTAAATAAATGCCCCGCGCTGAGTTTGGACAAAACCTGTCTCTCTCTTGTTTTTGATAAGGAAAAAGAACCACATTTGGCGACCACGAAGGTGGAGTAGAGGCGTACTCTTCGGATCGTTTCGCAGTCCACTGAACTTTCACTTCTGGGCCCTTAGGTAAGAACAGTTTTTGTTCAATTTTGGAGATATTCCGTGAATTGTGAAGTGGTCTGAGAGAAAAAACATGCCCTTCTCATAAATTAGAAGTTATAATAACAAGAAGAGGCATTTGTCCAGAACAGCGGTGATAAATATTAACACATGTGTGGAGTCAGCTGAGTCATTTTGATGACGGACAAAGTTTAAGTGACAAATTAAAAGCTGGGACAGCGAGAATTGGAATAGAATTTGACAGCTGATAAAAAGTCCAGGGAGGACAAGTGAAAAAGGTCGACAATTGAGATCCAGTAGGGTGCCTCGGTGAAGCCGGGCTAAGACTGGGATCTGAGAAAAAGCGCTGAAGTTGTGACAGATAAGCTTGCCAGTAATTCGGTTGAATCCTCGGGGATTGGTAAATTTCATGAGTTTTTGGCAAAGGCATGTTTGACGTCATAGTTGCAGCAAAGTGGCTGTAAACAACTCTGGAGCTCGAGTGCTGGAGAAATTGTTTGTGTGTGTGTGGGTTTGTGAGAGAAGTTTTGTGTGTGGGACAGGCGTGTGAGATAAGCGTGTGTGTGTGGAGGAGAAAAGCGTGTGTGCGAGTTGAGAAGTGGGTGTGTGAGATGAACGGGTGTGTCAGGCGCCAGAGAATTAGAGGAGGAAAAAAGAAAAACAAAGGAGTAATACAAATCAATATTATTCACTGCAGTGCTAAATTTTGATGTTTAATGTTATACAAATTTCAAAGTCTGTGATCTTGGTCTGATTAGTCTTTAAACAGAAAACCAGAAGTTAAAATAATTAGTTTTAGAGTGACATATATATAAATAAAAATATATGCTGAAGTGCACAAGCATGATAACTATTTTTACCAGCTGGGTAATGTGAAATATGAGAAATATAGATTATGATTAATAAATAAATAATAATGTTTATGCGTGTTGAGTGTGTGGCATAAAATGTTGCTTTGGTGTCAAATTGCTTTGAAGTGTGTTTTTCTTATCTCTATGCAAGTGTGAAAGCTTTGCTGTGTGTGGTTGTTTTACTCATGAAAGTTCAAATACTCTGATCTTGTTTAAACTATTGCTTGGATAAATTAGAGAGAAACTGATTCTTCTTCTGCTGATTCGGTCTCTATTGTGGTTGACTTTTTCCTGTGTTGTAATGTTATAAAGCTGTATGAGAGTTGCTAAAATCTGAAGGCTGAATGCTCTTGGGTGTCGTCAGCGTGTTCGTTTCTCCGTAGACACCCTGAGCTGTCAGTTCAAGTTTAGACTGAACAGAGGGGCCAGTCCAGAAGCGCAAAGCTCCACCTACAAGCTGTCCTCTCCATACACACGCACAGACACAGAAGTACAGAGGCGATCCCGCCTCTGACTCCACCTCTGTGTGTGGATAGGTTGGTGAGCCAGAGGGCGTAGAGAAACCCCACCCTGTGGGCTGAGTTTTGCTCACACACAAGCTTGAGATTCAGCATAAGGCTATTTTTAGCCTGCCACTGCAGCACAGCTGCTAAGGACAAATAAATACATATTCAATCCAGATTTAAACGGTTCACCTATAAAAACCTTCAGGCATTAAGTTTTTCTTTCAACAATAACTAAAGCTTTTTTGAACTAACTTTACTTTAGTGTTACATCAGAAGAGATTTGATTTTAAGGCATTTACAATAATAAGATAAATTGTTCAACATTTGTGTAAACAGAGCAACAACAGATTACTCAAGACCACAGCGTCATATGTCACCAGTATCTATTTCAACTTTCAATTCTTGTTTTATTTTCAGGAGATTATAAATAATTAGTTTACTAATCAGAGGAATAATAAGTGTCACTGAAAATTCAAAATGTCGGTCACGCCAGCAGGAATTTTGGGAGCAAAGAATCCTGCTTTAGCAAAAGAGATAAAGCACATGTCAGAGAAGTGGTCAAAACGGACGAGAAAACTATGCAATCCGTGGCCATCTGAAGGCACTTTCGACGTAGTAGCGTGCAATAATTTGGAATTGAGAATTCAGGATCATAAAGCAGATGGGTCCAAGAAAAGACAGCATAAAAGAGAAAAGGAAATTCAGATCCTGGATTTATTCAGGAATGAAGGAAAGATTTACAGACAGAACTTTAAACAGGCCATCCTTAAAATGAAAGACAAATTGGACAAACCCCAGAAGGAAGTGAAGGCCCCAGCAGAAGAGGGCCTGTATCCCCTCTTGGGAACCGTTACAATTACGGGAGATTTTGATTTGCGCGACACATTCGACAAAGGTCCTAAGGGTTTAGATGTTGACAATGCAATTTTAAAATTAACAACATCACAGCAATCAGATGAAGCACCTGGCAAAGAAAAGCATGCAAAAGGAAGTGAGGAATGAGAATTCGAACAAACAACTCCACCTCATGGAACGCATCCAAAATATTGTAGTACAGAACGTCGAGCGGTAAGTGAAGAAGGACGAAGGGAGATTGATTGTTTTGCAGAACATAAGGATTTTTTGAAAAGGCAACCGAAGGCTAACTCATACTGGATTGACCTTGAGAACAAGGATGAGGATGTACATGATGAGCTAAACGATGTTGACCAAATTATACAGGACATATCTGAAGGCCTGCGGAAATCCTTAAATCACATCACAGGCACACATTCAGATGAGGTTAGGTAGAACACCACTAGCACAAACAAGGAGAAAAATTTCAAGCCTTTTTACAAACCAGGCATTCACTCACCAGAGCGTGGTGACCCAAATACAGGTCTGACTCAGGAGAAGGAAAAACCAGGTCCTAGCAGTGACAACTGTGATCTGAGACCCAGACATGACTTAAAACCACCTATTCGATACACTAATGATGGTCAGTACCCAATTTTAATTAAGGGCACAAGAGCTAATTATATTCCCTGGCAGAGCCTCGACCTCACTGGTTTGGTTTCGCGGCTGCCCCACATTCAAGATGGCGCTGGAAGGTGGATTGGGGCCTTCGAACAGGAGACAACTGGGCTAATGCTTGCCCTTGGAGATCTCAAAGCTATTTTGGCTCGAGTTGTTGGGACATCAGCTATGGGAACATTGCTAGCATCCAATGGAGTCCAATGGATGCTGGACCCAATGGCTGACGGCACGGAGTTTAACACATACAGAAATGCACTCTGGAACATACTAAGAGCAGCATATCCCAACAGGATTGACCCCAAAGCTCTGAAAGGTGAGCCACTTTCAGAGACTGAGAGTCCTGCGTCATTCGTTGACAGGCAGCTCAGACGGTGGAAGCTGGAGACGGAGGAGGGTCCTGAGGGGACGCCAATAATGACTTCTCTGTTCCGAACATCCCTGATTTCTGCTCTCCCGACTCCTGTGCGAGACAAACTGGAGGATGTTGTGGGACTGGACTCAATGCCACATGTGCAGTTCAGAGACCATGTAGTCCACGCAGTGGACCGCTATCGGAAAGACAATAACAAAATGATTGAGCAAGAAAAGTGCGCTCAGAGAAAACTCACGCAGTTGCACATAAATGATCTCCAGCACAAGGTGAAGACCCAGGCGGCAGTGGAGAAAAGTGACAGCAAGAGTGACAGTCAAACCCAAGCATTGAAGACAGCTGTGGCCCCGCCTCAAACTCCATCTCAACCGGTTATCAATGTCTACCCAAACCAGTATGGTAGACAGCAGCCTGGACCACAGAGACAATTTCCAAATCGTTTCCCCAATCGCTACCCAACCCGACAAGGCTGGGTGCAGCAGAACCGACCCCCACTTCCAGGTTCATGTTGGGGGTGTGGCCAGATGGGTCACCTGTATCGAGACTGTCCGGATCCAATTCCAAACCCTGAATGGTCTGGGCGTGGTCGTGGAACACGACCAAACCGGGGAAGAGGAGGTCCAGTTAATCCATGGGCAGCACAACAAGGATTCTAGGGATACCCGGAGGGCCCTGGGGGGGAGGAGCAACTACCAATTTTAATAGCTAACGCCAATAAAGAACCAGTGATCAATGTTAAAATAGAAGGCAAATCGGTCCCAATGTTAGTTGATACTGGGGCAACCTACTCATGCATAAAATCAAATTATGCAACTCATCTCCCCATGTCTGAGAAAAGCGTAAAGACAACAGGGTTCTCGGGAACAAAACAAATAAACCCCTTAACAGCTCCAGTAAGGCTAGCAGTTGATGACTGAAATCGTAATCCCAATTCTGATTTCAGACCAAACTCCAGTTAATCTACTAGGAAGAGATGCATTGTGTAAACTAAAAACAAAAATCTGGTGCACACCAGAAGGAATTTATGTAGATAGCTCTGGAATAAACTTTCAAATGACTGCTCAGACAGAATACGCTAAGGTCTACTGGCTTGGTGACATTAACAAGCCAGTCTCAGAGATGTTTCAACAATGGGAAAAATTTATTGAAGCTCAAATTCCAGAAGCTACTGTACCGTTCAGTGACTATCACTGCACAATGACTTATGATCCATCAGTCAGTAGAATCTTTGAAGAAAAATGGGACAAAGAAACAAAAGACTTGCACGTTAGGCTAGTGTCACAATACATCGTGATAGGACAGCAAGGTGCAGCTGTGAATGTGGAAGAAAACCCATTTATTGAAAAATGGCACACTGTGCCAGAATCAGCACCACACATTACCTTAATGGTAAACAAAGGCTTTGAGTCAAGAGATCTTGGACCAATGATGTTAACAGCAACTAAAACAGAGTGGCAGAAAACAGATAACCCGCTAATCTATGCTACAAAAAATGCAGAAATGATTAAAATTCTCTGCGGCACCACCATGATGTCAAAACCACAGGTTGTAACAGTTGCAAACAAAAAACACATGCAAGGTGTAGCAGAATCAGAAACAGTTCAAAACAAGTTGAAAGCCGACATGCTAAAACAGGTTCCAAACCAGCTATGGTCTAAACATGACACGGATGTTGGACTGGTAACATCGGCAACTCCAGTTCAAGTGGAATTGAAGCCAAATGCAAGACTGCCTTATCGACCCCAATACCCACTAAAAACAGAAGCAGAAGAGGGTATAAATGCAACTATTGAAGGTCTAATTCAAGCAGGAGTATTAAAAGAAACCTATAGCACATGTAACACTCCAATTCTGCCAGTGCTAAAAGCAGACAAGCTCAAGTACAGACTGGTACAAGATTTAAGAGCTGTAAATGAAGTGATCACTGACTTTGACGCAGACGTGCCAAATCCAAGCACATTACTGAGTAAAATCGATGGGGAAGCTAAATACTTCACGGTAATTGATCTGTGTTCAGCATTTTTTAGCATCCCATTGGCCAAAGAATCACAATATCTTTTTGCTTTTACGTTTCGTGGGAGACAGCTCACGTACAGAAGGCTACCACAAGGGCTAAAACACAGTCCACACATCTTTAATCAGATTTTGAAACAGAGCCTCGAAGGCATCGAGGTGAACAGCACTGTGATTCAGTATGTTGATGACCTACTGATTTGCGCACGAACAATCGATGATTGTCATCGTGACTCCATTAAAGTCCTCCAGAAGTTAGCTCGGGGAGGACACAAAGCCTCTCTGACAAAGCTTCAGTACTGCCAACCACAGGTAGAGTACCTAGGGAGAGTAATCTCCCACGGGACTGTCGCCATCTCACCAGAACACATGGAAGGTGTGAGCAAAGCTCCACAACCACAAACTGTTGGACAAATGATGACATTTCTGGGAATGACTGGTTTCAACTCCGAGTGGATTGAAAACTATGCTGAAAAAACCGCACCACTTAGGGTACTGATTAAAGATGCTGGAAGTGAGTCTTTAAAATCGACTCTAAAATGGACAAATGAAGCTAAGATAGCTTTTGAAACCATCAAACAAGACATGCAAACTGCGCCAAGTTTAGCAACACCTGACTACACAAAACCATTTTTGCTGTACGTCGCAAACAGACATGACATGTATGCCTCTGAAGTGTTAATGCAGGACACATGCAGTGGACGTCGGAAACAACCTATTGCGTACTACAGTGCAAAACTTGACAATGTGGCACAGGGATGGCCCCCTTGTTATCAAGGATTGGCTGCTTTGCATTATGCTTATGAGAAAGCCTCAGTGATAACAATGGGATATCCTGTCACCATCTACACACATCACAAAATATCTGAACTAATCAACCGAGGGAAGTTTGTGTTAAACCAAGCAAGATGCCTGCAGTATATGCCACTACTGACATATCCTGACGTTGTCATAAAGAGGTGTACCGCAGCAAACCCTGCTAACAGTGTTCCCTTTGAGTTTGAAGGAGAACCACATTGCTGCATAGCCGAGGTATCTAGATACACTAAGCTAAGGCCTGATTTGGAATCTACCCCTTTCGACCAATCTGATGTCACCTATTTTGTTGATGGTTCATGTTTTAGAGACTACTTAGGAAACCATGCAGCGTTGTCTGTTGTGGAAAAAGTAGATGACAGATTTGAAACAGTAAAAGCTGAAAAGTGTAACCAACCCTGTTCTGCACAGCTAGCGGAACTCAAAGCCCTGACCGAAGCTTGCAAGTTGGCAAGTGGCCAGGTAGCAACTATCTACACTGACTCTGCATACGCACATGGTGTTTGCCACCTGTTTGGAAGTGTGTGGAGACAAAAAGGTTTTAAGAAGACGGATGGTACACCCATCCTTCATGGAAAGCAGATCAACGAGCTGATCTCAGCAATGATGCTTCCATCGAAACTAGCCATTGTAAAGTGCCCTGCGCACCGCAAGGGTAACTGTGATGTCATCAGAGGCAACAATGCAGCAGATGAGGCGGCAAAATCTGCCTCCAGGTGTGAAGAAGCCATTTTGAGACCTGTAATATCATTAGAGCCTGTAATAACACCAGAAGACATCATTCTGATTCAGGAAAAGGCAGAGAAAAGCGAGCAGCAGTGTTGGAGAAGAAGAGGTGCAACAATGGACTCAAGCGGCTTGTGGAGGTCTCATGAGGGCTTGATCGTTGCACCTGTCTCCTTGCTGACTATGCTAATCTCGGAAAGCCACGGTCCTGATCATTGTGGTCGTGCAGAGGTGCTGAAAAGACTTAACAAACAAGGTTACTGGTCACCATACCTAAAAGCCATGGTTGAGGAAGTAATAGATCAGTGTGACATTTGTGCTGAGAACAATGTAAAAAAGGGCATCACAGTCCCAGCGGGACACATTCCAGTGCCCGGAGGTCCTTTCAAACATTTGGTCATTGACTATGTTGACATGATTAAGTCTGTGCATGGGAAACGGTACATGCTGGTGATCATTGACAGATTCAGTCGGTGGATCGAAGCCGTTCCCTCTAAAGATCTAGGTTCAGAAACAGTGGTAAAGTTTCTAGTCAGAGAAGTGATTCCTCGCTTTGGTATCCCGTCGGAAATAAGCTCGGACAATGGTCCTGCTTTTGTTGAAAAAAGTCCTTAAAGGTGTGTTGCAACAACTAAGGATAAAGCAACGATTAGGATCAGTTTATCACCCCCAGAGCCAAGGGATGGTCGAGCGAGCGAATCTGACGTTGAAGTCTAAAATCTGCAAAATCTGTGCTTGTACTAACCTTAACTGGGTTGATGCATTGCCGCTTGCCTTAATGAGCTATCGCATGCAAACTAACAGAAGCACGCATCTTTCACCTCATGAGGTCCTAACAGGCAGGCCAATGCCAGCTCCTCAGCTTAGAGGACCCCACAAGGGGCCTTCGCTGGAACAGCTAGAGCTTGAATTCAAAAGCTATATCAAGCAACTAACCAGCATCCATAAAGCCATCTATTTGCAGGAAAAGAGAAAGGAGCTCGTCTCTAGCGCAGGCGCAGACGGGCCGGTAGTTCCTGGAGACCAGGTGTACATCAAAGTTTTCAGGAGGAAGTGGCACGAACCGCGACGAGAGGGTCCCTACAAAGTGGTTCGAGCAACGCCAACAGCAGTCCAGGTCAAAGGAGGATCGATGTGGCATCATCTGACGCACTGCACGAAAGTCAAAGACAAAACTCAGGGCAGTATCGTGTCTGAAGTAGCAAACCGGCATGATGGCCGGAGGAAGGAAGGGCGTGCTAAGCCTGATGACAGTTCTGTTTTGGATAACACTAGGGGGTCTGATGATGGTGCTGGAGGAGGTGAAGATGGAGACGATGGCCGAGGAGCAACTCGTCGACCCATCACAAGAGCATACGCCAGACGACTTGGTCAACGACGAGGCAGCACACCGTGATCAAATTAAGTACAATTCAGCAGGGCGGATGCAACATAGGTCGGCATCCCTGCCTGCATTCGACGTAGCAATTGTTAAAACTGGTGTAACAACCACAGTTCCAAGTAATGTTTTGACTACTGGCGCTACTGCTACTGTGATCCCTGATGTTTTGACTACCACAGCCCCTGTCGGAGAGGTGAGGGCTGACTGGAGCTCTTCCTCTCTTTTACAGCTAGTGACTCCACTGATTTCAAGATCTAAAACAACGCCAATTAGCAAGCTGAGAAGCGTAACCGCTAAGCCACCTGTCAGTACTACAACTCCCACAGGAGGTGTGGCTGTGAAATCTGGCTTTCCCACGGCAACCTCTGGTAGTAACCATGTTCGTAATCTCACTCAGAAAGGACAAAATGAACAAGAAGTGACCAATCGCAAAGCTGTACCTAAGCCACTATTTGGGCCAATTAGACCTAGGTCCGGCGGTAACACAGGGCCTATCTCCCCTAGAGCGAGCAGACAATTGGCTATAGAGGATAGGCTTTGGGATGCCGCCATGCAAAATAGTTGGTATAAATGGGCTTTGTATACGACAAGAGAAATGACTTCTAATGACTGCATAGTGTGCGCTCAAGCACCCGGAATGTTACCTGAGGTTGTTCCGGAAAAGTATACTTCTAGTGAATGTGCCGTTACACAACGACGCACATGTAAGACTAGAAAGGAAATAGAGATAAATAAAAAGATTCCACCTCTTCTTAAGATGCCATTGTGTGGATTCCAATGCAGATTGCTCCATGGTACACGAGATAAGTACAAATATGTTGAAAAATATGCAGAATATAACATCTTAGAGGAATGTGCTGAATTTGCGGTCCAAACAGACCAAAATGGTCCTCCAACGGACTACAAAATTGATTATAGTGCTGATTATGAATGTTTTGCAAGCGGAGGTTTCGCTGACGATGGAGGAGTGGACGTAGGTAATACATCTGTCAATTGTAACGTCACTTGGGTATTATCCTGGTTCCCGCATGCAAATGTGACACCACTTCTCATTGACACCCCTGTTTGGTATGAAAACCCTGTAACTCTTAGTCAGGATTGTGATGACATATCGATGACGATTCCCACTCTGGATCTCATAGGTGAGCAAGACATTCCAGTGGCCGACAGCTACTGGATGTGTGGTGGTGATGTTCTAATGAATGTTTTGCCAAGTTTTTGGGTTGGGTTGTGTACGCTAGTACGTATGAAAGTTCCAGTGACTATCTTGCATGAAGGTGTGAGTGAATTACTTCAGTTGGAGACTACCAATAGACGTAGGACAAAGAGGTATGATGTGTTTGATCATAAAGTGCATTTAAACGCCATAGGACTGCCAACAGGAATTCCCATAGAATTTCAAGCCAGAGATGAGGTAATAGCTGGTTTAGAGTCAATTCTTCCTTGCATAACAATAAATAAGAATGTGAAATGGATCAACTATGTTTATTTTAATCAGCAAAGAATCTTAAATTACACAGTAAATAACCTTGGCCTTTTGGGTGAACAACTTCATGCCACCGTCAAAATGACTTTGCAGCACGACCAGGCTTTGGACTGGTTGCTGGCCGAGAAAGGTGGGCTCTGTAAGTTTCTGAACTCCAGTGGGCAAGAATGTTGCACCTACTTTCCAAGTAATACGGCCCCTGATGGTGCATTTACTGAAGGAATGAGGAAATTGAAAGATTTAAAGATAGAGCTGAGGGAGAATGCAGGCAGGGAAAGCTGGTCCTTAGACTCCTTAGCCCTCAAATTGGGTCAGTGGGGAGCTATTTTGGTAAAAGCAGGAATTAGTGCAGTAGTAGTACTAATTCTGATTTCTCTATTGGCATGTTGCATCCTACCTGTTGTGAGGAGACTGTGGGAGCGAATTCTGGCTGCCCAAATGAACCTTGCTGCGTCGTCTCAATATGTGCAAATGGAAATGGCCGCAATGGACTCAGCACGACACCCACTGTGCCTGGAGAACGGGACGGCTGATGGGACAACGGCGAAGTAATCTTTGCGTCTCATCAGAGATGTTGCTGTTGTGGTTACATGCACTCGACTAAGGAATCGGCCTCAAAGTCCTCTTCCAGCGGCAAGACCCCTGCAGCAGTCATCAATAAAACTGAACTTGACTCTTGTGTTTTCTTCACTCCATTTCTTTTTTCAGTTCTGCAACTGGGACTCTGACTTCGCTCTCTATTTCGGTTGAGCAGTTGTGTTGTTACATTAAGTATATTCATTACACCTCCTGTTGTGTTTAACTTTTATAGGTTTAGTCACAGCGACATCATTTAGTCGTTCATTCGTATCCACGTCAATCATTTATTTCACATGAGTTTGTATTTTTGATTGCATATTCACATACAATTACTGGTTGCAATATTGCTAAGGGTAATTAATGCTCAATCATGCTTATGATTTTTGTTCTCTGTTGGAAGGTTTCATCAGTTTGTTTTCTCTTACGTGTGTTCTTTTGTTAATTCACTGTTAACTAATGTCTGCCATATACTTAGGATAGGCTTGCATGCTCACTCTGTGCTTTATGTGATCGTCCTGTTTGGGGCCAGGAGGTCAAGGGGGAATTTTTCCTGTTAAGAACAGCGGACAGGTTTTCGCCCCCTTACAGTTTGCGCATGCATTTTGATGTGTTACTGAGCTGGTTAAAGACGTCACATTCCATATTGTGTTTTGAAGCTGATACTTACTTTGTGTACTCATCCAAGTGTTGGTTTGCAGTTACTTCGTCGTTACATATATACCTATATAGTTTGGTTGAAGTTTGTAGTGTATTTGTCATTTTGCCATTCGACACCCATTTATTGGTTTATGTTAACGTTCACTTATGTGTTAAGTTATATGTTATGTAGCCAGCTTATTAATGGGGGTGGACACCCCCATGGGGGGGATCTGTAGGAGCTAAAAGCAGTGTTTTGTGTACGTGCATGTTGACATGTTGCTTATCAATACCAGCCGTTTATCAGGCAGCCCAGCTGCTGAGCACATGCTCCAAAAACATGTTGATCTGTCCAGCTTATGTAAGTTTCAACTACTTTTGACCATATTAGGATGTGGAAGTAGCACCTCATCATTTCTCAGAGGTGGGGGTTGAAGAGTATATGATGCTGTGTGGTGTAGGAGAATGTGGGCTTTTGCGGAAGGATCTCCAGCCGAGGTGCTAGATCGAAGCTGGACGCTGTCCCCTATGAAGTGTTGGTGATGTATGGATGAGTTGTGTAAATAAATGCCCCACGCTGAGTTTGGACAAAACCTGTCTCTCTCTTGTTTTTGATAAGGAAAAAGAACCACACAGTATCAGGTTTGTTGCAATAAATGAAAAACTGACTAATATTTTTACATAATAGTTTGACAGAAAATATTTGACATCTTTCAAAAGTCTACATCTAAAGTGAAGAACTTATGCATCACTAGCAGAGATCCTGAAAGCTGAATTATGGAATTGTCATCTCTGATTGAAAAAGTCCTACCAGTTTACTCAAATATGGAATGAAAAAGTGCATGAGCACAACTTGGCAGTCTCTTTAGTTGTTCCATTGGGGATTGAACCCAGAACCTTCTGTGAGTTAGACAGATGTGAAGACCATTACACCATGGAACTTTGCTTCAAACTTGCTTCAAAACATTGTATATAGAAGGAACAATCCAAAAAGAGAATTACGTTGAGCATAAAGAGTTGTTTTGAAGCCAGCTTAAGTCACTTTACGCTTTAGGAATGGAACCCCGGAAGAAGATTCTTGTTTTTAGTTTCCTGCCGTCAAAGCATCAATTGATCATTTAGTAAGAATTTACCAATGCAAGTAACTGGTACAATGTACATTATTTAAAATTAAGCTATAGATACATTCTTTTGCATTTACAGTTATGGGGTGACATCACTGTCAAAAAATGATTGCAGTTAGGAAAATCTGTTAGAATCTTTTGTAATTCCATTAGTGACTTTCATCTTGATGAATGAGAAGACCATTTAGGATTCTATCGAGTTCAAGAAATCCCTATGTTTGAAGAATATGTCATCATCAGCTTTAACAGGAAACATTTGCAGACTGCCCTTGAATATGTTCTAATAACTGAACTGTGGCCAAATAATCAAGATTACTGTGGTTCCACTGGGGTTTGAACCCAGGACCTTCCGCGTGTGAGGCAGTCGTGATGACCACTACATTATGGAACCATCAATGTGACTTTTCCAGAATCAGGTTTGTTGCAATAAATGAAAAACTGACTAATATTTTTACATAATAGTTTGACAGAAAATATTTGACATCTTTCAAAATTCAATGTGGCCTACATCTAAAGTGAAGAACTTACGCATCACTAGCAGAGATCCTGAAAGCAGAAATATGGAATTGTCATCTCTGATTGAAAAAGTCATACCAGTTTACTCAAATATGGAATGAAAAGGTGCATGAGCACAACTTAACAATTTCTTTAGTGGTTCCACTGGGGATTGAACCCAGAACCTTCTGTGTGTAAGACAGATGTGATGACCTTTACACCATGGAACCTTGCTTCAAAATATTATATATAGAAGGAACAATCCAAAAATAGAAGTACATTGAGCATAAAGAGTTGTTACTGAAGCCAGCTTAAGTCACTTTACGCTTTAGGAATGGAACCCCGGAAGAAGATTCTTGTTTTTTGTTTCCTGCCGTCAAAGCATCAATTGATCATTTAGTAAGAATACACCAATGCAAGGAACTGGTACAATGTACATTATTTAAAATTAAGCTATAGATACATTCTTTTGCATTTACAATTATGGGGTGACAACACTTTCAAAAAACGATTCCATCCTGGGAAATGTCTTTGGTTCTTTTGTAATTCCATTAGTGACTTTCGTCTTGATGAATGAGAAGACCATTAAGGATTCTATCGCGTTCAAGAAATCCCTATGTTTGAAGAATATGTCACCATCAGCTTTAACAGGAAACATTTACAGACTGCCCTTGAATATGTTCTAATAAGACGTGATGACCTCTACACTATGGAACCATCAATTGAACTTTTCCAGTATCAGGTTTGTTGCATTAAATGAAAACTGACTATGTGATATTTTTAATTAATAGATTGACAGAAAATATTTGACATTTTTCAAAATTCTATTTGGTCTACATCTAAAGTCAAGAACTTAAGCATCACTAGCAGAGATCCTGAAAGCAGAAATATGGAATTGTCATCTCTGATTGAAAAAGTCCTACCAGTTTACTCAAATATGGAATGAAAAGGTGCATGAGCACAACTTAGCAATTTCTTTAGTGGTTCCACTGGAGATTGAACCCAGAACCTTCTCTGTGTAAGACAGATGTGATGACCTTTACACCATGGAACCTTGCTTCAAAACATTATATATAGAAGGAACAATCCAAAAATAGAAGTACGTTGAGCATAAAGAGTTGTTACTGAAGCCAGCTTAAGTCACTTTACGCTTTAGGAATGGAACCCCCGAAGAAGTCTCTTGTTTTTTGTTTCCTGCCCTCAAAACATCAATTGATCACTTTAGTAAGAATACACCAATGCAAAGGAACTGGTACAATGTACATTATTTAAAATTAAGCTATATATACATTCTTTTGCATTTATATTCATGGGGTGACAACACTGTCAAAAATCGATTCCATCCTGGGAAATGTCTTTGGTTCTTTTGTAATTCCTTTAGTGACTTTCGTCTTGATGAATGAGAAGACCATTTAGGATTCTATCGAGTTCAAGAAATCCCTATGTTTGAAGAATATGCCACCATCAGCTTTAACAGGGAACACTTACAGACTGCCCTTGAATATGTTCTAATAACTGAACTGTAGCCAAACAACCAAGATTACAGTGGTTCCACTGGGGTTTGAACCCAGGACCTTCAGCGTGTGAGGCAGACGTGATGACCACTACACTATGGAACGATCAATATGTCTTTTCCAGTATCAGATTTGTTGCAATAAATGAAAAACTGACTAATATTTTTACATAATAGTTTGACAGAAAAAATTTGACATCTTTCAAAATTCAATGTGGTCTACATCTAAAGCGAAGAACTTACGCATCACTAGCAGCGATCCTGAAAGCTGAATTATGGAATTGTCATCTCTGATTGAAAAAGTCCTACCAGTTTACTCAAATATGGAATGAAAAGTGCATGAGCAAAACTTAGCAATCTCTTTAGTGGTTCCACTGGGGATTGAACCCAGAAGCTTCTGTGTGTTAGACAGATGTGATGACCATTACACCATGGAACATTGCTTCAAAACATTTTATATAGAAGGAACAATCCAAAAAGAGAATTACGTTGAGCATAAAGAGTTGTTTTGAAGCCAGCTTAAGTCACTTTACGCTTTAGGAATGGAACCCCGGAAGAAGATTCTTGTTTTTAGTTTCCTGTCGTCAAAGCATCAATTGATCATTTAGTAAGAATTTACCAATGCAAGGAACTGGTACAATGTACATTATTTAAAATTAAGCTATTTATACATTCTTTTGCATTTATATTTATGGGGTGACAACACTGTCAAAAATCGATTCCATCCTGGAAAATGTCTTTGGTTCTTTTGTAATTCCATTAGTGACTTTCGTCCTGATGAATGAGAAGACCATTTAGGATTCTATCGAGTTCAAGAAATCCCTATGTTTGAATAATATGTCACCATCAGCTTTAACAGGAAACATTTACAGACCGCCCTTGAATATGTTCTAATAACTGAACTGTAGCCAAACAATCAAAATTACTGTGATTCCACTGGGGTTTGAACACAGGACCTTCCGCGTGTGAGGCAGACGTGATGACCACTACACTATGGAACCATCAATTTAACTTTTCCAGTATCCGGTTTGTTGCATTAAATGAAAACTGACTATGTGATATTTTTAATTAATAGTTTGACAGAAAATATTTGACATCTTTCAAAATTCAATGTGGTCTACATCTAAAGTCAAGATTTTAAGCATCACTAGCAGAGATCCTGAAAGCAGAAATATGGAATTGTCATCTCTGATTGAAAAAGTCCTACCAGTTTACTCAAATATGGAATGAAAAGGTGCATGAGCACAACCCAGCAATTTCTTTAGTGGTTCCACTTGGGACTGAACCCAGAACCTTCTGTGTGTAAGACAGATGTAAATGGCCTGTAAATGGCCTGTATTTCATATAGCGCCTTCTAGAGTCCTAGAACCCCCCAAGGCGCTTTACAACACAATCAGTCATTCACCCATTCACACACACATTCACACACTGGTGGGGATGAGCTACAATGTAGCAACAGCTGCCCTGGGGCACACTGACAGAGGCGAGGCTGCCGAGCACTGGCGCCACCAGTCCCTCCGACCACCACCAGCAGGCAACGTGGGTAAAGTGTCTTGCCCAAGGACACAACGACAGCAACAGACTGAGCGGGACTCGAACCAGCAACCTTCCGATTACGGGGCGAGCACTTAACTCCTGTGCCACCGTCGCCCAGATGTGATGACTATTACACCATGGAACCTTGCTTCAAAACTTTATATATAGAATGAACAATCCAAAAAGAGAAGTACGTTGAGCATAAAGAGTTGTTACTGAAGCCAGCTTAAGTCACTTTACGCTTTAGGAATGGAACCCCCGAAGAAGTCTCTTGTTTTTTGTTTCCTGCCCTCAAAACATCAATTGATAACTTTAGTAAGAATACACCAATGCAAGGAACTGGTACAATGTACATTATTTAAAATTAAGCTATATATACATTCTTTTGCATTTATATTTATGGGGTGACAACAATGTCAAGAATCGATTCCATCCTGGGAAATGTCTTTGGTTCTTTTGTAATTCCTTTAGTGACTTTCATCTTGATGAATGAGAAGACCATTTAGGATTCTATCGAGTTCAAGAAATCCCTATGTTTGAAGAATATGCCACCATCAGCTTTAACAGGGAACACTTACAGACTGCCCTTGAATATGTTCTAATAACTGAACTGTAGCCAAACAACCAAGATTACTGAGGTTCTACTGGGGTTTGAACCCAGAATCTTCAGCATGTGAGGCAGACGTGATGACCACTACACTATGGAACGATCAATATGTCTTTTCCAGTATCAGATTTGTTGCAATAAATGAAAAACTGACTAATATTTTTACATAATAGTTTGACAGAAAAAATTTGACATCTTTCAAAATTCAATGTGGTCTACATCTAATGCGAAGAACTTACGCATCACTAGCAGAGATCCTGAAAGCTGAATTATGGAATTGTCATCTCTGATTGAAAAAGTCCTACCAGTTTACTCAAATATGGAATGAAAAGTGCATGAGCAAAACTTAGCAATCTCTTTAGTGGTTCCACTGGGGATTGAACCCAGAACCTTCTGTGTGTTAGACAGATGTGATGACCATTACACCATGGAACCTTGCTTCAAAACATTTTATATAGAAGGAACAATCCAAAAAGAGAAGTACGTTGAGCATAAAGAGTTGTTACTGAAGCCAGCTTAAGTCACTTTACGCTTTAGGAATGGAACCCCGGAAGAAGATTCTTGTTTTTTGTTTCCTGCCGTCAAAGCATCAATTGATCATTTAGTAAGAATACACCAATGCAAGGAACTGGTACAATGTACATTATTTTAAATTAAGCTATAGATACATTCTTTTGCATTTACAATTATGGGGTGACAACACTTTCAAAAAACTATTCCTTCCTGGGAAATTTCTTTGGTTCTTTTGTAATTCCATTAGTGACTTTCGTCTTGATGAATGAGAAGACCATTTTAGGATTCTATCGAGTTCAAGAAATCCCTATGTTTGAAGAATATATCACCATCAGCTTTAACAGGAAACATTTACAGACTGCCCTTGAATATGTTCTAATAACTGAACTGTAGCCAAACAATTAAGATTACTGTGGTTCCACTGGGGGTTTGAACCCAGGACCTTCTGCGTGTGAGGCAGACGCGATAACCACTACACTATGGAACCATCAATGTGGCTTTTGCAGTTTCAGGTTTGTTGCATTAAATGAAAACTGACTATGTGATATTTTTAATTAATAGTTTGACAGAAAATATTTGACATCTTTCAAAATTCAATGTGGTTGTAAGGTTATGAAGTTCATCATTTTTAGCTCCACACAGCTGCCCCTGTGCACAGTAACACCCGTGTAGAAAAGCCAAGGTCGTTTGTTCCTCGGACTGTTTACATTCCAGGAGAAGAGCCAGAAGGAGGAGAAGAAGCTTTACTTAATCAAAGTACTTTATTTGTGATTAAAAAAATTAAGCAAAACATATGTTGATCAATAATAATCAAGTGAATGATCTGTGAAATAAATATATCATGATTTGTGTTTAATGAAAACAGGACTATTGCACAGACAGACTGATCCTCATCTCCATAGAAACGCATGACACATTGTTCCAACCAATCAGAGCTTTAGGCTCCCGCAGGAGAATCTGGCTTGTTGACTTAAAGTGTTCAATCCCGTTTACTGAAACTTAAAACAATTCAGAGATATAAAACAAGGCAACGCCATTTTAAGCTCAGTTCCATTTTGACTTCAGTTCTATTCACCGTCATCCTAAAGAAAAGCACAGCCTGGCCAGATGTGTTTTCTTCTTTAAACTAAGAACTGTGAAGTTGGAGATTTTCGTCGTTTAACAACCAGACAACATCCTTTCAAAATAAGAGCACCTGCTGACGCCGCCGATTGGTACCGGGGTCGACCCTTCAGACGGGCTTTGAAACGCTGCGACCGCTGCTCCGACAGCTCCAGCGCACATCCGAGGTCTCCAGACCTGGCATTTCCTGATCTACCTGGGAGGCCCCCCACTGGGTACGTACACGGCAAAATAGCGGCTCATGTCATCACTTTATAAGCCTCGTGATATCTAGTCATAACAAAGACTACCAGATTCAATGACGTCAGCCTAAGGAGTCTGAACCAACCACACACACACACACGCACCAACACAACATCCAAATCCATTTTCATCCATCACAGAATTAGTCCTGGTAGATTGTTTAGAATTTATAATTAAGAAATTAAAGATTCTCAAACGATCCCATCTCTCTCTCTTGTCTTGTCTCAAAGTCAATACAGAGTGTTTAATTAAACTCCCTGATGATAAAAACAGCCTATTCTTCTGATTATAAAAAGTGATCTACTTACAGTGTATTAAAATACAACTCTAGATAGTTACATCACTTCAATTCTGTTACAAGTGGCGAGCCATGCATGATATCTGCACAGTTTATTACACTTTGTGCCGATTTTGAGACATATTGTGGGATTTTTTTTTTTGTCCAGTGTGTGAGTTCAGGGAGTTCAGGGAGAGGAAAGGCGAGCGTTTCCCTCATTCAGCTTCTCAGAAAGGGGGGTGCACATTCATCACCCTCCGACAGGAGGCTCTGTTTCATCAAAACACCTTAAGTGCTGACGTGTGCTGACGGCCATTTTGAGGCCTACATTTGAGGGTAAACATTTCTCCTGTTTTAATACGTTGGAACCGTCTGTTTATTGTTTGTCGCGGTGTTTGTGATGCTGTGTGCATCCATTTGTGTAATCGGAGACAGAAGACTCCGTCGGAAATTTATTTCCGTTCAATGAGCGCCTGATCCGCGCTGTTCTTTGTCGGAATACTCGTTAGCACCTACCGTAGCTTAACTTGCTTGGTAAACGCTGTAAGTCGGGTTTTTACCGCAGAGCGGTACTGCATCCAGATTGCGTACGCTGTTTAAAGTCCGTTTTAACCACGGAGCGAGATGCCCGTTGGTTGATCAGGCACTTTTAAGACCCTGGTCGCTCCAGGGCGTTCGCTAGCATTAGCCGACGAGCTAACTAGCCACTCTCGGTGAGAAGCTCGGGAACGCGTCCCGCGAAGCTTTCAAGCCGTTCCGACGCAGCGATTCTGCGTCCTTTAATCCGCTAAACCTTTCGGTACGGTGTACTTTTAGGTAACGGTAGCGGCGGTTCTAAATAACGTTCCGGTGTTTAGAGTCGTGATTCTGCTACAGGGGGGGAGCACCGAGTGACGGACAATGCATGCGCACAACTCTGCCATCTTAGGTGGCCCAACACGTAGCTCGACCGGCCATTTTGGGCAGGTCAAGGGCAATTGGCGTTTTGGCATTACTTAACGGTTTTGGCCTGACAGAAGAACATAAAATATTAATAATAATAAAAATTAAACTACTGTTAATTCGTTAACCACTTTTACTTGTCAATACTTCTTCTATAGACATTTTAATTGAAGATGTCTGCAGCAGAAGCCAACCCTGGCTCACTAGGACGTCAGGTGATTTATGCCGTGGAACGTGTAGTGGGAGAGTCAACTTTAAGAGAACACCAGTACGAGGAAGGTCTGGGGGGGCGTTCCACTGATGACCTGCTAGAGTTACATGAGACTACCGTAGGCCGTGTTCCCACATCAGGTAAGGCTCTTGGAGCAAAGGAACGCACAACAGTCTTGGTGGATTTCTCGGTCCTGCTGTCGCATTTGTGGGAGAAGGAGGTAGGTATACGAGATACAATCCTCAACCAGCTGATGGTAGCGGAGGCTGATAAGGACATGGCGTTACGTGCCAAGACCCAGATAGCGCAGGAGCGGGACATGGTGGTAAAGGAGAACTTTGAACTACACCGGGAAGCGAATGAGCTTAGAGCCGAGGTAGCAAATCTGAAGAAAGAAATGGCGCTTATGAAAGCACGGCAGGCGGGACCGTCTGCTCTGAAAGACGAACGACCTTCGACCTCTCAGACATCACCACCACATCCGACCCATCACGTTGTAGATGCTGCTCCACCGGCAGGTGGGAGCGCATCCGATGGGGTTGGCAGAAGTCAGGGCCATCATCCGGTGCCACCTAGCCCATATGGACCCCCTCCACCCGACTTGTACCGTGGTTATCCTCAACCGGACATCTACAGGATGTCTCGGAGCGTGAAAAAGTTCAGCCCTAAGCCGGATACATCGTACCCGGTTGATGCGTACCTGAGCGACCTCCGGCACCACTTCAGGCGGTGTCCGGGAATGTCCATGGAGGACAAGATCTCTGTGATAAGACTGAGCTCCGATGGCGTGGGTTCGCTCATTGATCGCAAGCGTAACGACATTGGGGACGACTAAGAAAAGCTAGAACAGGTGGTTCGGCAAGAGTACACCTACAACACACAACGGCCTGGCTTACAGTTAGCCTTATCAGTCAAACAGGGTCGTGCTGAAGACCCGCAGGTCTATTATCAACGTTTATTCAACGCATACATTGGTACGGAATGCAAGGATGGGATGGAGGAAGATAAAGGTTTTAAGGCTTTATTCCTTGAAAATCAGCATGTCCACTACAGCTCATACATGGGTACGGTGGATTCAGACACCACGCCCATGAGAGAGCTCAGACGGATGGCGAGCTGCGCCTTCGTGCGGTTCGGTAAAACCGGGAAAGGATCAAACAATCCCATCAGTTATGGCGTTAGGAGACCGAGACGCGCTGCAACTAGAGGGTGCTGAGTATAGGGATCGCAAGCCGAAAGGGTTTAGAGCTGGACCTCGGAAAAAGGGGGGCCAGCATACTGATGACAAACAATATCGATCAGTCAACAAGCGACGGGACCCGGAGAGACCCCGGACCCCACCGCCTGCTCACGGGGGGGCCCCTAAGTCACTGCGGCCGGGACGTGTTAACCGCTGTGTTTCTTTCGAGAAAAAGGGGGGTTCTCCGAGGCCCTACAGGAAGGCGTCGCCTCACCCGGACGGGGGTCGCACGCCTCTGAGGGCGAGCTCCCCGTATGCGTCACGCGGGAGTCACAGCCCCGCCAGAGGGCGGGACCGTGAGTCTGAGGGTGCCACCGCAGAGGAGCGTCGGATGGTGAAGGAACTCCTTCGCCAGATGCGGACAGACACGACACCAAAGGAGGTCATGTGTGCGACGACAAGAAGGGTTTCGCCGCCACACTGGGAATCGGCGGCTGGGGCCAGGGCGGTGGACGTGAGGCACACCACGATGATTGATCCGCCGGCACCTGTGGCGTCGGTGACTCGTGTGGAGGTTAATACTACCAGCGCTCGTGAGGTGACACGTGGAGGCCTAGTGACCTGGCCTACCGAACGAAGACACCAGCCTATCATATCCGAATGTCGGTCTGACGACTCGGACATTGTCCTTGGCAATATCGTCAGACGGGGGCACTCAGGGAAACCTCACGTTCTAGTGACTATGGCGGGGGTGAGAGACTGTGAGGCTCTTATAGACTCTGGTTCAACTAACACGGTCATGTCCCGGTCTGCTTGGGAGCAGGTCCGCATGGCTGCGGAGTCGAGGGGTCAAGACTTGGCATTCGCACCCGGCACGGTGCCGGTTCCAACGCTCACTGGCGTCGAGATCCCCTTCAAAGGTTTGGCGCTCATCGACCTCACGGTGGGGTTCATGACCGTGCAACACCCGGTGTTGGTGGCTGATGTCGACTCGTTTCCACTCCTGCTGGGGTGTGACCTGTTAAATCGCATTGGGGCAGAATTTGACTTGAGTGATTGGACGCTCCGGACTACTTTCACCAGTCCGGTACCTTTAGAGGCCCTTGAACACCTCGGTGTGGATTCCGAGGGTGATGACGACGACGGGGTTGTCGAACCAGTCGATCGGTCAGTCGCCTGGGATGGCCATGCCGTCCGGGGTATTTGAGTGGTCACGGTGAGACCTTTCCACGCGGAGTTGGGGGACTTGTCCACCAAAAGGGGGGTTAGTGGTTGCGATGAGAAAGCACCCGTGCCAGCAAGCCCTGCGGTGGGGGATCAGCCTACCAAAGGAGGTGTTGAGGGTGGGGCTGCTGCTCGCATCAACGCCCGGAGCCTTGGAGGGGATGACCCCGACCGTGCACGACAGGTGGTGGACGTCAGTGACAGCGACGTGCGCTGGTGACCTTGTGCCCGGAGGCTGGTGTTTCGCCTACCGAAGGCGTGGGGGCCTGGGGTCCTGGACCGGCGCTGCCTGACTCGGCCATCGCCAACTACACCTGCGCGTCGACCGTTGGCCCTGCGACACCTCCACCTGCGCCGGACCCTCGCGTGACCACACGAGGCTACAACCTGAAGCACCCCTGGTTTCCATTCCCGGCTCTGGTGGGTTATGTTCTGTTGATCGTGTATTTTGGCCTGCTATCACCTGCGGTTGGTACCGATCACCGGCCTCCACTGACGCGACTGTATAGCCCTGGGCCCTCTTCGGGGATCGCACTCCGAGACCACCCAGGCCTACTGATGACTGACTATCGATTGTACTCGCAAAAGATCTTTGTACAATTCGACCCCGCTATGGCATGTACTGATAAGATGAAGACGGCCTTCGGCAACCTGTCGGAAACGGGTGAACATTGGACTCGTACGATGACACAGCATGCGATTGCCGATGTCGGTCACATCCTAAAACAAGCGCTAAAGTTCACAGTTTCTAACGGGGAACTTGCTGGAACCAGGAAAAGACCAAAGCGTTTCCTGGACGGACTTTTCTCCATCGGAAATATTATTGGCAATCTCTTAAATTTCGCGTTCTCCGCCGTCAACTCGGTTGAGATTCACACGGTTCGTCGACATGTTGATGAGCTTGGCAGGGAATATCCAAAACTGCGTAAACAGGTACTGCAGCAGCGGCGTGCCCTGATACAGCTGGGCGTGTCTGAAAAACAAACTATGGTGGTGCTGAACACTCACAGTAACATTTTGCGTAAGACAACAGCCGCCGTGAATGAGTTGCGTTCGTTTGTGGAGGTTGATTATGGTCATACACAGATGCTGACGGCTTGTTTGGCCGACTATGGTCGGGACGTGAGCGCCTCAATCGACCTTCTCCTTATGGGGAGGATCCCTCCTTACCTCGTGTCCCAAGACATGGTCCGGGCTGCGATTGCTAGGGTGACCTCTGAGGCCCCGATTACGCTACAGGTTCACCTAGGCTTCTCGTTGGGCAGTGCTATTCCCTTATCCATCATTCCAGAGGCGGGAGAGCTAGCCTTCCTCATCAACTTACCTGTGGTTTCTCCACGGAACATCTATAGGTTGAAAGATGTCATGAATGTCGGTAACTGGGTTCACAACTCTCACGTCAAGTTGCATACGCCTCCGGTCATTGCGTATCAGGACCACGCGCCCCACGTCAGGTTGGTACCGGACTTGAGCGCGTGTTCTCTCAACCGTGGTCTGCACTTTATGTGCCCAAGCACACCTTTTATACATAGGGAGGCTGTTGTCGTGTGTGGCGTTGATGAGTTGTCTGATACATCTAAATGTCCTATGACAGTGACTCCGCGTTCGCGTGTGATGAGCAGTAAAGCTGTTATCGTTGGCGACCGTTGGTTACTCAATACCCCTGCTACTGAAGCTGAAGTTTGCTTTGAGGGTTCGGTATCTACTAAGGTGGACCTACCATCTGCGACCTTGTGGGTAAAGGTTCCCCGGGGTGCTACGGTCCACGTGGGTGAGGTTTCTCTATATCACTTGGATCCTGGTGAGCATAGGTCTGAAGTGGAATCCTCCACTTTCTATGATACCATCTCTTTTGCTCTTTCTCCAGCGACGGTGGTTCGGGTGGAGTTCGAAGGTCCGACCGTGGTTCGCGTGGGTGTGGTGAACAAAGTGTTGCGTGAGCTGTCGTCGGATCCCGACCTTCGGTTTCGACCGGTGTCTTACTCCTGGTCCTCCGCTGACTCTGTGGTGATATTCATTATAGGCGTAAACATCTGCTTAATTTGGGCTATGTTCATTTTCCAAAACCGTCGGTTCTCCGCCGCATTGAAACTCATGGGAATCTCGCTGGATGATGTTAATGGACGCCTGGCTTGGTCCTTGGAACCGCGTCGCGATAGACCGCCAGCCCAGGCAGCTGCGCCGGGGACGGTGAGTTCCTCTCCTCATCCTCCTCCTTCTCCTCCGCTACCATCTGCAACGTAGAAGGTGGGGGATCCCAGTTACCAGACTCGTTGAAACCACAGATTTCTATCTCTGATTACACAAATTTGTTTGTTTGTGAGTGTACATGGTTGTCTTTCCTGTTATACGTCACGTGCAGACTTAAGGTGTGTTGAGACGGACGTGCTGTGGGTTCCTGGAGTCAGGTAAATGGCCAGGTAACAGTGAGTGGGTTAGGCCACATGGTACTGTTGTCCAAAATTTTGTTTTTTTTTTCATCTTTACTAATCACAATTCCTTAGGGGTACATTAACATGAACATGATTACTAACCACTGATTTACATTTTAGTACTGATTTACATTTCTGTTTTTTATAGTACCTTTGACCAGTTGATTTTTACAGTGAATATTATGTTTGTGATTATCAATTCTTTGATTTATCCTACGGGGCTATAACCAATTTTGCCCCTGTCCTGACAGCGTGTATTTACAGTGAGGATTCACTGATACCAGTTAGGGTTTCTTTCATTTTTCTGCTTCTCGCATCATCCCTTTTTGCATCTAACACAGACAGGGCTGCATCCATTTCTTCACTTAGTGGGTAATTACACATAAAACTAACACATAGTACAAGAGGCACTCATAGAGTTAGGTTTTTATTATTTTTTATTTCTTTGATGACATGAAATGAACTTTTGTCGTGTCTACATTGAAGTGCCTACACTGTGCTCTCTCTCCTCTGCTGAGCTTGTGAGGATCCTGCTTCCTGGGGGTGGATCCGTGACTCGTCATCTGCATCGACTACTCCTGAGGGTGCTCCGGCTCGTTGGCCTTGGACGACTGTGGTTCCGGCATGGCTGCTGGGACACCTCATTCGTTGGGATTATTGTCAACTGCTCTTCCCTTTTTGTGGATTACGATAAGTACTCTTTCAAAGTTCAATTCTTATTTGGAATATTACCCTGCCTGCGGATACAACAATCGATTTTTAATTGGAATACTACCCTGTTCGTGGATACGTACAAGATTTGCTCCTGCTTTGCTTTATTGCCCGTGAGGATATGAAGTTGCTGTTGCTTCGTTTATGGCTTCCATGGGGAATAATTAATAACCTGCTGACTTGTGTTCTTCCTGAGGAGTATGCGAGACTGTTCTCCGGCGTGGGGTTCGTACCTCACCACAGATGGCTGTTCCCTTGGGATCGCATCCGATTCTGTTGTCAAGATTCTTCATAACTTGGGTTTGTTCAACGACCAAGTGGTCTCTTGAAGGACCACATTGACCTTGAAAAGGAGGGATATGTAAGGTTATGAAGTTCATCATTTTCAGCTCCACACAGCTGTCCCTGTGCACAGTAACACCCGTGTAGAAAAGCCAAGGTCGGGTGTTCCTCAGACTGTTTACATTCCAGGAGAAGAGCCAGAAGGAGGAGAAGAAGCTTTACTTAATCAAAGTACTTTATTTGTGATTAAAAAAATTAAGCAAAACATATGTTGATCAATAATAATCAAGTGAATGTTCTGTGAAATAAATATGTCATGATTTGTGCTTAATGAAAACAGGACTATTGCACAGACAGACTGATCCTCATCTCCATAGAAACGCATGACACATTGTTCCAACCAATCAGAGCTTTCGGCTGCCGCAGGAGAATCTGACTTGTTGACTTAAAGTGTCCAATCCTGTTTACTGAAACTTAAAACAATTCAGAGATATAAAACAAGGCAACGCCATTTTAAGCTCAGTTCCATTTTGACTTCAGTTCTATTCACCGTCATCCTAAAGAAAAGCACAGCCTGGCCAGATGTGTTTTCTTCTTTAAACTAAGAACTGTGAAGTTGGAGATTTTCGTCGTTTAACAACCAGACGACATCCTTTCAAAATAAGAGCACCTGCTGACGCCGCCGATTGGTACCGGGGTCGACCCTTCAGACGGGCTTTGAAACGCTGCGACCGCAGCTCCGACAGCTCCAGCGCACATCCGAGGTCTCCAGACCTGCCATTTCCTGATCTACCTGGGAGGCCCCCCACTGGGTACGTACACGGCAAAATAGCGGCTCATGTCATCACTTTATAAGCCTCGTGATATCTAGTCATAACAAAGACTACCAGATTCAATGACGTCAGCCTAAGGAGTCTGAACCAACCACACACACACGCACCAACACAACATCCAAATCCATTTTCATCCATCACAGAGTTAGTCCTGGTAGATTGTTTAGAATTTATAATTAAGAAATTAAAGATTCTCAAACGATCCCATCTCTCTCTCTTTTCTTGTCTCAAAGTCAATACAGAGTGTTTAATTAAACTCCCTGATGGTAAAAACAGCCTATTCTTCTGATTATAAAACGTGATCTACTTACAGTGTATTAAAATACAACTCTAGATAGTTACATCACTTCAATTCCGTTACATGGTCTACATCTAAAGTGAAGAACTTACGCATCACTAGCAGAGATCCTGAAAGCTGAATTATGGAATTGTCATCTCTGATTGAAAAAGTCCTACCAGTTTACTCAAATATGGAATGAAAAAGTGCATGAGCACAACTTAGCAATCTCTTTAGTGGTTCCACTGGGGATTGAACCCAGAGCCTTCTGTGTGTTAGACAGATGTGATGACCATTACACCATGGAACCTTGCTTCAACCTTGCTTCAAAACATTTTATATAGAAGGAACAATCCAAAAAGAGAAGTACGTTGAGCATAAAGAGTTGTTACTGAAGCCAGCTTAAGTCACTTAACGCTTTAGGAATGGAACCCCAGAAGAAGTCTCTTGTTTTTTGTTCCCTGCCCTCAAAACATCAATTGATCACTTTAGTAAGAATACACCAATGCAAGGAACTGGTACAATGTACATTATTTAAAATTAAGCTATATATACCTTCTTTTGCATTTATATTTAAGGGGTGACAACACTGTCAAAAATCAATTCCATCCTGGGAAATGTCTTTGGTTCTTTTGTAATTCCATTAGTGACTTTCGTCTTGATGAATGAGAAGACCATTTAGGATTCTATCGAGTTCAAGAAATCCCTATGTTTGAAGAATATGTCACCATCAGCTTTAACAGGAAACACTTACAGACTTCCCTTGAATATGTTCTAATAACTGAACTGTAGCCAAACAATCAAAATTTCTGTGGTTCCACTGGGGTTTGAACCCAGGACCTTCCGCGTGTAAGGCAGACGTGATGACCACTACACTATGGAACCATCAATGTGGCTTTTCCAGTATCAGGTTTGTTGCAATAAATGAAAAACTGACTAATATTTTTACATAATAGTTTGACAGAAAATATTTGACATCTTTCAAAATTCAATATGGCCTACATCTAAAGTGAAGAACTTACGCAGAACTAGCAGAGATCCTGAAAGCTGAATTATGGAATTGTCATCTCTGATTGAAAAAGTCATACCAGTTTACTCAAATATGGAATGAAAAAGTGCATGAGAACAACTTATCAAACTCTTTAGTGGTTCCACTGGGGATTGAACCCAGAGCCTTCTGTGTGTTAGACAGATGTGATGACCATTACACCATGGAACCTTGCTTCAAAACATTTTATATAGAAGGAACAATCCAAAAAGAGAAGTACGTTGAGCATAAAAAGTTGTTACTGAAGCCAGCTTAAGTCACTTTACGCTTTAGGAATGGAACCACAGAAGAAGTCTCTTGTTTTTTGTTTCCTGCCCTCAAAACATCAATTGATCACTTTAGTAAGAATACACCAATGCAAGGAACTGGTACAATGTACATTATTTAAAATCAAGCTACATATACATTCTTTTGCATTTATATTTATGGGGTGACAACACTGTCAAATATCGATTCCATCCTGGGAAATGTCTTTGGTTCTTTTGTAATTCCATTAGTGACTTTCGTCTTGATGAATGAGAAGACCATTTAGGATTCTATCGAGTTCATTAAATCCCTATGTTTGAAGAATATGTCACCATCAGGTTTAACAGGAAACACTAACAGACTGCCCTTGAATATGTTCTAATAACTGAACTGTAGCCAAACAATCAAGATTACTGTGGTTCCACTGGGGTTTGAACCCAAGACCTTCCGCGTGTGAGGCAGACGTGATGACCACTACACTATGGAACCATCAATGTGGCTTTTCCAGTATCAGGTTTGTTGCAATAAATGAAAAACTGACTAATATTTTTACATAATAGTTTGACAGAAAATATTTGACATCTTTCAAAATTCAATGTGGTCTACATCTAAAGTGAAGAACTTATGCATCACTAGCAGAGATCCTGAAAGCTGAATTATGGAATTGTCATCTCTGACTGAAAAAGTCCTACCAGTTTACTCAAATATGGAATGAAAAAGTTCATGAGCACAACTTAGCAATCTCTTTAGTGGTTCCACTTGGGATTGAACCCAGAGCCTTCTGTGTGTTAGACAGATGTGATGACCATTACACCATGAAACCTTGCTTCAACGTTGCTTCAAAACATTTTATATAGAAGGAACAATCCAAAAAGAGAAGTACGTTGAGCATAAAGAGTTGTTACTGAAGCCAGCTTAAGTCACTTTACGCTTTAGGAATGGAACCCCAGAAGAAGACTCTTGTTTTTTGTTTGCTGCTCTCAAAACATCAATTGATCACTTTAGTAAGAATACACCAATGCAAGGAACTGGTACAATGTACATTATTTAAATTTAAGCTATATATACATTATTTTGCATTTATATTCATGGGGTGACAACACTTTCAATTATCGATTCCATCCTGGGAAATGTCTTTGGTTCTTTTGTAATTCCATTAGTGACTTTTGTCTTGATGAATGAGAAGACCATTTCGGATTCTATCGAGTTCAAAAAATCCCTATGTTTGAAGAATATGTCACCATCAGCTTTAACAGGAAACACTTACAGACTGCCCTTGAATATGTTCTAATAACTGAACTGTAGCCAAACAAACAAGAATACTGTGGTTCCACTGGGGTTTGAACCCAGGACCTTCCGCGTGTGAGGCAGACGTGATGACCACTACACTATGGAACCATCAATGTGGGTTTTCCAGTATCAGGTTTGTTGCAATAAATGAAAAACTGACTAATATTTTTACATAATAATTTGACAGAAAATATTTGACATCTTTCAAAATTCAATGTGGTCTACATCTAAAGTGAAGAACTTATGCATCACTAGCAGAGATCCTGAAAGCTGAATTATGGAATTGTAATCTCTGATTGAAAAAGTCCTACCAGTTTACTCAAATATGGAATGAAAAAGTGCATGAGCACAACTTAGCAATCTCTTTAGTGGTTCCACTGGGGATTGAACCCAGAACCTTCTGTGTATTAGACAGATATAATGACCATTACACCATGGAACCTTGCTTAAAATCAATTCATATAGAAGGTACAATCCAAAAAGAGAAGTACGTTGAGCATAAAGAGTTGTTACTGTAGCCAGCTTAAGTCACTTTACGCTTTAGGAATGGAACCCCAGAAGAAGACTCTTGTTTTTTGTTTGCTGCTCTCAAAACATCAATTGATCACTTTAGTAAGAATACACCAATGCAAGGAACTGGTACAATGTACATTATTTAAAATTAAGCTATAGATGCATTCTTTTGCATTTACAATTATGGGGTGACAACACTGTCAAAAAATGATTCCAGCCAGGAAAATCTGTTAGAATCTTTTGTAATTTTATTAGTGACTTTCGTCTTGTTGAATGAGAAGACCATATTGGATTCTATCGAGTTCAAGAAATCCCTTTGTTTGAAGAATATGTCACCATCATCTTTAACAGGGAACACTTACAGACTGCCCTTGAAAATTTTCTAATAACCGAACTGTAGCCAAACAATCAAGATTAATGTGGTTCCACTGGGGTTTGAACCCAGGACCTTCCGCGTGTGAGGCAGACGTGATAACCACTACACTATGGAACCATCAATGTGACTTTTCCAGTATCAGGTTTGTTGCAATAAATGAAAAACTAACTAATATTTTTACATAATAATTTGACAGAAAATATTTGACATCTTTCAAAATTCAATGTGGTCTACATCTAAAGTGAAGAACTTATGCATCACTAGCAGAGATCCTGAAAGCTGAATTATGGAATTGTAATCTCTGATTGAAAAAGTCCTACCAGTTTACTCAAATATGGAATGAAAAAGTGCATGAGCACAACTTACCAATCTCTTTAGTGGTTCCACTGGGGATTGAACCCAGAACCTTCTGTGTGTTAGACAGATGTGATGACCATTACACCATGGAACCTTGCTTCAAATTGTTTTATATAGAAGGTACAATCCAAAAAGAGAAGTACGTTGAGCATAAGGAGTTGTTTATGCTCAACGGTGGTTCAAACCCCAGTGGAACCACAGAAATCTTGATTGTTTGGCTACAGTTCAGTTATTAGAACATATTCAAGGGAAGTCTGTTAGTGTTTCCTGTTAAAGCTGATGGTGACATATTCTTCAAACATAGGGATTTCTTGAACTCGATAGAATCCTAAATGGTCTTCTCATTCATCAAGACGAAAGTCACTAATGGAATTACAAAAGAACCAAAGACATTTCCCAGGATGGAATTGATTTTTGACAGTGTTGTCACCCCATAAATATAAATGCAAAAGAATGTATATATAGCTTAATTTTAAATAATGTACATTGTACCAGTTCCTTGCATTGGTGTATTCTTACTAAAGTGATCAATTGATGTTTTGAGGGCAGGGAACAAAAAACAAGAGACTTCTTCTGGGGTTCCATTCCTAAAGCGTAAAGTGACTTAAGCTGGCTTCAGTAACAACTCTTTATGCTCAACGTACTTCTCTTTTTGGATTGTTCCTTCTATATAAAATGTTTTGAAGCAAGGTTGAAGCAAGGTTCCATGGTGTAATGGTCATCACATCTGTCTAACACACAGAAGGTTCTGGGTTCAATCCCCAGTAGAACCACTAAAGAGATTGCTAAGTTGTGCTCATGCACTTTTTCATTCCATATTTGAGTAAACTGGTAGGACTTTTTCAATCAGAGATAACAATTCCATAATTCAGCTTTCAGGATCTTTGCTAGTGATGCATAAGTTCTTCACTTTAGATGTAGACCACATTCAATTTTGAAAGATGTCAAATATTTTCTGTCAAATTATTATGTAAAAATATTAGTCAGCTTTTCATTTATTGCAACAAACCTGATACTGGAAAAGTCATGTTGATGGTTCCATAGTGTAGTGGTCATCACGTCTGCCTCACACGCAGAAGGTCCTGGGTTCAAACCCCAGTGGAACCACAGTAATCTTGATTGTTTGGCTACAGTTCAGTTATTAGAATATTTCCAAGGGCAGTCTGTAAGTGTTCCCTGTCAAAGCTGATGGTGACATTTTCTTCAAACATAGGGATTTCTTGAACTCGATAGAATCCTAAATGGTCTTCTCATTCATCAAGACAAAAGTCACTAATGGAAATACAAAAGAACCAAATACATTTCCAAGGATGGAATCGATTTTTGACAGTGTTGACACCCCATAAATATAAATGCAAAAGAATGTATATATAGCTTAATTTTAAATAATGTACATTGTACCAGTTCCTTGCATTGGTGTATTCTTACTAAAGTGATCAATTGATGTTTTGAGGGCAGGAAACAAAAAACAAGAGACATCTTCTGGGGTTCCATTCCTAAAGCGTAAAGTGACTTAAGCTGGCTTCAGTAACATCTCTTCATGCTCAACGTACTTCTCTTTTTGGATTGTTCCTTCTATATATAATGTTATGAAGCAAGGTTCCATGGTGTAAAGGTCATCACATCTGTCTTACACACAGAAGGTTCTGGGTTCAATCCCCAGTTGAACCACTAAAGAAATTGCTAAGTTATGCTCATGCACCTTTTCATTCCATATTTGAGTAAACTGGTAGGACTTTTTCAATCAGATATGACAATTCCATATTTCTGCTTTCAGGATCTCTGCTAGTGATGCTTAAGTTCTTGACTTTAGATGTAGACCAAATTGAATTTTGAAAGATGTCAAATATTTTCTGTCAAACTATTATGTAAAAATATCACATAGTCAGTTTTCATTTAATGCAACAAACCTGATACTGGAAAAGTTCAATTGATGGTTCCATAGTGTAGTGGTCATCACGTCTTATTAGAACATATTCAAGGGCAGTCTGTAAATGTTTCCTGTTAAAGCTGATGGTGACATATTCTTCAAACATAGGGATTTCTTGAACTCGATAGAATCCCAAATGGTCTTCTCATTCATCAAGACAAAAGTCACTAATGGAATTACAAAAGAACCAAAGACATTTCCCAGGATGGAATCGATTTTTGACAGTGTTGTCACACCATAAATATAAATGCAAAAGAATGTATATATAGCTTAATTTTAAATAATGTACATTGTACCAGTTCCTTGCATTGGTGTATTCTTACTAAAGTGATCAATTGATGTTTTGAGGGCAGGAAACAAAAAACAAGAGACTTCTTCTGGGGTTCCATTCCTAAAGCATAAAGTGACTTAAGCTGGCTTCAGTGACAACTCTTTATGCTCAACGTACTTCTCTTTTTGGATTGTTCCTTCTATATGAAATGTTTTGAAGCAAGGTTGAAGCAAGGTTTCATGGTGTAATGGTCATCACATCTGTCTAACACACAGAAGGTTCTGGGTTCAATCCCCAGTGGAACCACTAAAGAGATTGCTAAGTTGTGCTCATACACTTTTTCATTCCATATTTGAGTTAACTGGTACGACTTTTTCAATCAGAGATGACAATTCCATAATTCAGCTTTCAGGATCTCTGCTAGTGATGCATAAGTTCTTCACTTTAGATGTAGACCACATTAAATTTTGAAAGATGTCAAATGATTTCTGTAAAAACTATTGTGTAAAAATATTAGTCAGTTTTTCATTTATTGCAACAAACCTGATACTGGAAAAGCCACATTGATGGTTCCATAGTGTAGTGGTCATCACGTCTGCCTCACACGCAGAAGGTCCTGGGTTCAAACCCCAATGGAACCACAGTCATCTTGATTGTTTGGCTACAGTTCAGTTATTAGAACATATTCAAAGGTAGCCTGGCAAGCCAGACTAAATAAATGTATTATTTAGTCTGGCCACTCTCCATTGACGGCTCTCGGTTGTGGGGCGGGTTCTACCGTTGTCTTTCAAATGATCTCCGCATGCTATTGGACAATGAATGTGACATACTCTTGTTTCACTCTGTTGCATCATCCCACCCACCAGGCATATAGAGTGCCCTGATTGGCCCACAAAGCGGATAAAGCTCTGTGATTTGTTCACTAAGCAGATAGGGCACTATGATTGGCCTACCATTATGGACCAATCACAGCTCTTTATGTGTTTGAAACCTCTCTAGAGAGCTGTGATTGGCTAGCCAGAGTCCTGGTAGGAGCTGCTGAGGTTCCAATGGAGCATGTCTGGCCACTCTCCATTGACGGCTCTCGGTTGTGGGGCGGGTTCTACCGTTGTCTTTCAAATGATCTCCGCATGCTATTGGACAATGAATGTGACATACTCTTGTTTCACTCTGTTGCATCATCCCACCCACCAGGCATATAGAGTGCCCTGATTGGCCCACAAAGCGGATAAAGCTCTGTGATTTGTTCACTAAGCAGATAGGGCACTATGATTGGCCTACCATTATGGACCAATCACAGCTCTTTATGTGTTTGAAACCTCTCTAGAGAGCTGTGATTGGCTAGCCAGAGTCCTGGTAGGAGCTGCTGAGGTTCCAATGGAGCATGCCTAGACCATTCTTTGCAAAGCAAGAATTTGGTCTAGTTCACTAGGCTAATTCAAAGGCAGTCTGTAAGTATTTCCTGTTAAAGCTGATGGTGACATATTCTTCAAACATAAGGATTTCTTGAACTCGATAGAATCCTAAATGGTCTTCTCATTCATCAAGACGAAAGTCACTAATAGAAGTACAAAAGAACCAAAGACATTTTCCTGGATGGAATCTTTTTAGAAAGTGTTGTCACCCCATAAATATAATTGCAAAAGAATGTATATATAGCTTAATTTTAAATAATGTACACTGTACCAGTTCCTTGCATTGGTGCATTCTTACTAAAATCATCAATTGATGCTTTGAGGGCAGGAAACAAAACACAAGAGTCTTCTTCCGGGGTTCCATTCCTAAAGCGTAAAGTGACTTAAGCTGGCTTCAGTAAAAACTCTTTATGCTCAACGTACTTCTCTTTTTGGATATTTCCTTCTATGTAGAACAGTTTGAAGAAAGGTTCCATGGTGTAATGGTCATCACATCTGTCTAACACAGAGAAGGTTCTGGGTTCAATCCCCAGTGGAACCACTAAAGAGATTGCTAAGTTGTGCTCATGCACTTTTTCATTCCATATTTGAGTAAACTGGTAGGACTTTTTCAATCAGAGATGACAATTTCATAATTCAGCTTTCAGGATCTCTGCTAGTGATGTGGACACAATCTGTCAGACAATGTCTACCTCACCCAGTACAGGAGACCCTCCGTGGAACCGAGATGTCAGGGAGATCGTTTCTTCCGGGCACGAGGTTGGTAGAGACCTCGGTGCATCTCAAATCGGTCCTGAGATGTCTCCGTGGGTCACACGACTGATTAAACTATTTGCGTCTCAAAATCAATAACTCTGAAGGAGTTTTTGCGTCAGCTGGAAACCGGTGCGTCTATTCGGAGCAATTGTATCGGCGTGACGGAATGCTTAGTGAGGCTGGGGCGGCCGACCCTCATCCACTGGGGTTCTAGAACATACTTTGAGCTGCAGAGATTTGGTTTTAACAAAACCTCAGAACACGCCCGCTCAGCGTCAGAAAGCTCGGTGTTATGGAGTAAAGACATGTGAGGTGGTTAACCTTTACCCTGGATTCAGCCTCTGCATGAGGTAGTTAACATTCAAATAACCTTCTGGTTTACTGAACACACATTACTGATTATCATAAATAATAATAATTATTATTAACCAAAGCATAATAAGTCATTTCAGTAATTAAATACATTTATACTGAACATGATTATTTATGATGATTGTAATAAACAGTAAAACAGTTTAAGAGTTTATTAAATTATTATTTTTAAAATCTTGAAGTGTCCTTCATCTTGGGATGGAACAGCAGCCAGATAAAGACATGGCATGGCATGCCATGGCAACACCCCCATCCTGCTGCTGGAGCTTAACGTCTGGTCACTTGTTTCCTCTTCTCCTTGTGATTACATCATCTTCTTCGGCAGGCTTTGCTGACTGTCCAGAGTCTGCCCCTCTTGTCTCTCCTTGGCCTCTGGTGACGTTAGCCCAACATTGCCCCTCCTTCTACTCCTCTTCTTCCTCTCTCGGCCTTGGGGAGGAACAGTAAATCTTCTCCTTCATGCTAGTTAGTGGGCTTATCGATTTTAGGAGTGCATGATCTGTTTTTATAACTATTAGCTGGTGCACCTGGACTTTCTCCAAGATAAGCCTCCTTGCCTCCTCCACTTCTCTGGAGGTCATAAGTCCTCAATATATGAACACTTTAGCATCTAAAGACAGGAGGTTTAGAGAGAAGCTTAATATCTGTACTTAGGACAAAAATAAAGTTATTAAAAGCCCGTGTGAGCTCTGAGATGACGGAAAACGTCAGTCCGATTTGCCGTTTTAAAAAAAATCTCTCTCAGATTTACTGGGGACGGAGACATTTATTCCTGGAGCCTTCACGCCACGGCTTTCAAACATCTGGAGGCCTATGATTATTTTGTTTTAAGGAAAGTTGAGCCGATCTGAAAACACAAAGCAGTGGTCATGCTTACAGCAGCAGTTAGCTGACTCTAACAACATGACTCAACGATAAATGTTTTTAAACACATCTTCTCTAATTAACAATTACTTAGTCACAAGGACTTACCGTTAGCAAAATGAGCCTCAATAACTGTCCGTTGCTGCAGGAGGGCAGGCTTTCTTCGGAGTGCCCGGGTCTTTTCCCATCATCTCTTTCGCGGTTGTTTACAGAGGAAATTCCAATTAAACTTTTTATCAAGCCTCTCCCATGGGTTGATCAACCAACCACACAGCAAGAATGATCAATCTGCTTCACTAAGGCCTAGTCCACATGTAGCCGGTTTTTTTTTTAAACAAATATCTGCCCCTCCAAAAACTTGCATCCACACCACCTCGTTTTAAGAAAAAACTCTGTCCACACATACCCAGATAAATATGTTGTTAAGGACATGCCAGACCTGTAGGCGGCAGTACTTCCCCCATTCTTAACCTCGTCCTTCGTCTGTGGTCTTCCGCAAGGAGCAGTAATTCCGCTCGCAAAAACAAACAAGCAAAAAGCGCTTGGACAATTGATAGCGAGCGCAGCTCTGAGGGCATCCATGCTGTCGGCTAGTGTAAACACAGGTCGCACACGTGATGTCAGCATTTATTTTGTCGCGGAAAGTGACGTTGCGGACCTTAAAACTCCGGTTTTGTCTGTCCACACGCAGACACCCAAAACGGAGAAAACGCAGATCTTCGCTTTGGCCGGAGTTTTAAAAAAGATCCGTTTTCATGTGAAAAAACTCCGTTTTCGTGTGGATGACAGGCCAAAACGTAGAAAAATATCTACGTTTTGCCAGATCCCCGGCTACGTGTGGACAGGGCCTGGGAGACAGCAGTGCAGGGGGTTCTGCTGTTCTCCATTCTTCGTTTTGTTTTAACCCCTTCGTTCGTTCCTTCATTTTGATGAGTTTAACTTTTATAGTTTAAACTCTTGAGTGATCCTGTGGGATCTTGTGTTCGTTGGTTTTTAAGGTTAACTTCGTTTGTTGCAATTTTATTGACTTCGTTTTTAAACAGCTTTGTTTGGTAAAACTTATAAGTTTTAACTAGGTGTTTATGTCAGTAAATTGTTTTAGAGACTTTTATCAACTTCGCTGTGCTTTTAGAACGCCTTCGTGCGGTTAAGCTTTTAACAGTTTTAACCAGGTGTTTTTATAGTTGATAATTTGTCGTTTAATGATAACCTTTTTGAAAGTTTGAGTGTGTTGCATTATTTTTATAACGCCTGTCGTCTGTTTGCCTTGTTTTAGAATCTTTTTATAACAATAAAACCCTTTTAATATCCACTGTCCAGTTCTTCTGTTATCCCCATCCTTCACATTTTACCATCACGTCGGGGACGTAACATCTTCAACAGCTGTGCTTAATAGCAAAAAGTAAATAAATAAATGAATAAATAAATAACAATTTTGAGTACCTGTCCACTGTAGTGACCATTATGCATCAAAGGTGGTGTCAAAGTTCATTTCACTACAGTGTCGTGGTAAACACATAGAATTCAACCAGCAAAGTATTAGTGCGAAAAAATGCGGCTGAATGATTCATAAGTAAAGCAGCATCAACTAAAAAAGCTTTCTATAATTCAGACTTCACAGAAGTGGTTGTCCTGTTGGATTCTGGGTTAGATGACTGCAGCGTTCTTGACTCTGCTTTAAATCAGTCAGATCTCCATCACCTGCAGATGTAGACAGGTAGGAGACAGCACCATAGCATCACTCCTGTATGGCCTCTTTACACTGGCTTCCTGTTAGTTTCATCATTCATTTCAGGAGGTTTCAGACTCTTCAAGGAAATGAAATGTGTCTGATTAACAGCATGATTCAGTCAGAGCGCTGAGGTCAGCATCTCAGCTGCTTCTGGATGTCCCCACCATCAAAAGAAACAGCTGATGGAGCCTTTTCAGCCATTGCCTCTAAATTATGGGATGTTCCGCCTTTTCACACCAAAGCAGAACCACTTTATGAAACAAGTTGAGCTTCAGCAGGAAGTGAAGAAACTAATGCAGGAAAACATCTCAGCAGTCACAACTTTGACTTTGATAAACTGTCCCAGTTTCCTAACAGCTGTTCACACACCTCCAAGCTGCTCCTGATGAACTTTTGTTGGTGTTCTGTGTGAAAGTCCAGAGTTGGAATAGTCTCTCCAAGCTGATCCTCCACTAATCCACCTGAGAGCCAACAGAGGTAGTCACCGAGCTGAGTAGGTGAGTGTGCAGTGGAAGACAGCAGGTGCAGTGTTGTGGGATTTTATTAGAGACTTATCACACAATGAGAAAACAGTCCTGGATTCAAGCTTTTAATTCTGATGACAATAAGAAGAAGCAAAGCAGGAAGTGTAAAGATCGTTGCTAAGATCTAGAACCAACACTTAGTAGCAAAGTCAACGTTAATCTATGTGAAACGTCTCATGAAACTAAATAACAGAAAAGTCACATAAAAAGAAGTAAAACAAACATTGTAAGCTGTAACAAGCTGAAACAGCTACTTTACCTAAAAGGATAGCAGAACCCAGTAATAGAAGAGCACGCCACGCATCATCCAGAGGACATCAGGTGCTCTGACAGCCCATGGGACATCAAATGAGGAGGATTAAGTATGGCTGGAGCAAACTGGTCCTCAGCACTTTAATAGGTCAGTTCTGTTTGTTTTGCACCTATTAAAGTGCTGAGGACAGCAGAACCCACTCAATGCCTGAATGATGGATTACACTTCAACAGTTCAGAACGCCACACCACACTGCTGCACCTTCAATAGGTCAACATTTCTAAATATCTTTTTATTTTATTTTTTTAATTGATGCTCTAATTTTCATAGTTACTGAATTTGGGACTTTTGATTAGTTGTCAGTTATAATCCCATGTGATCTGATTTCAATAGTACGCCGGTTGTTGTATCCGTAGGCTGTGCAGAAACGAGCATAGTTGCTCACTCTGCATTAACTGTGGAGAGTGAGGAGACCCATCCAATACGGCGGAGATGCTCTTCAGCGCCCAATGGGGGGTCCACGTATTCATGTCTATAGTGCAGAGCTTTTTTGTTACTTCTTCTAAGTGTATTAAATGCTTAAGAAAGGCTGGGCCTCAGCCTTACGTTAATAGGGGTTCGGCCATCTGAACTTTATTTTTGTCTGTGTTTGGATGTTAATCATGAGTTTAGTTGGACAAAAGGGCAAGCTGTGGTTACCAACAGACCATCCAAGCAGTTTCTGCTTCTTTTTATCAGTAAGTAAATTTATATTTCTGTCCTTATTTCACTGGTTGAATGGGAGGAAATGCTGTGTCATTTACCTACATGGTCAAACTTGTTAGTGGGGCTGCTGCAAACCCGGCGCCAGAGGACTTCACCTGGAGAGGCAGTAGGTTTTTCTAGGGGGGCCCAGTAAACCGTGTTTTTATCAACCCCTTTGCATGTTTATAATCTGTCCGGTGGACGTTACATACATATACTTCCGGGTCAAATCCACCGTTTTGCGTCACCAACTTGTTCTACATAACTAACTGAAAAGCTAAGATTCTTCATTGTTTCATTCCGATTATGTATTCCAATTAAAGATACAATCAAAACTTAAGGTAAAGTAACCAATTTTACTGAACCAATACTTGCAACTCACCGTTCTTAGCTGCGCACCACAGAGTCACCATCTCAAAACAATCCTTACGTCCAGTTAATGTTCTCCAATAAAGTACTTAGTCCTCAAGTCTTCTTCCAAATCCTGCCCTGCAGCTTGATACCTTAGTAAATTCTTCTTTTTGCACATATTTCTCATAATGTTTACATCACGAATACTAGTTAGCATCAGGTTAACATGCTACTCTTGGCTGCGTGCTTCTTCTTCTTGGTAAACATTGACTTGGTGCGTTACAGCTACCAGCTGGTAAGTGTAAAGTAGGACTTCTAAACAAAATTTAGAAAATCTAGAGTGTTTTCTTTCTAAAAAGAGAACAGACAACCCTGTATTTAAGATGGTTCAAAAACAGTTTCAACTTTAATATGCATTTTAAAACATTTGAATCAAAAGGACAGCAGACACCCCTGAATTCAAAATGGTAACAAAGAGTTTCAACTTTAATGTGCTTCTTAAAACATTTTAGTCAAACATTGGAGTTTTTTTTTTATCTAAGCACATCAATGAACTTTTATGTGACCTTTGAAATGAAATAACCTGGTTGTTCACGTACACAAAATTATAATAATGCCAAAGGTCTTAGAAGCAAATGTTACGATCCAGGCTGTCTAGGGGGCCTGGGGTAACAATTGAGGACGCATGTTCTCGTGTTAAAAGTAACAAAACAACATGTATTTACATAAATATAAACACAAAACACAGATTAACAAGACACATCAGCAGCAACGCAAAACGAGTAACAACTAAACTCTCATATTAACCAAATTAATACAAAAACCACGAAAGACCATCACATAATTTTCTAATTTCCAAGTGATGTCTTAATAAAAGCAAGCGAAGGGGTAAAGCGCCCTTTACCCCTAAAAAGGCGAACGGTTAAACACAGAATTTTAAGCTCCCACCAAAGTTGTTACATAAAACTTAACAAAACCAAAAGCTGCTGAGGAGACAACAGACCAAAGAGAACCTCCCTGGCCTGCCGCTCCCTGAACTGAGGGCTGGCTGACTTTTATGCTGCTGGTCATCAGGATCAGCTGAGAGAATCTAACCGGGAGGCAATCTAGTGAGATTGGAGCCAGGTGCTGCATCTCCTCTCTCAAACACACACACACACACAGGGAAAAACCCAAATGGCTCTGAGCCATAACACAAATCAACACTGTGTTAAACTATAGTATGTGTAACAAATGTTGTGTTTAAAACAAATTTATTCCAGAAACTTGAGAGCAGCTTTACATGGATATCTACTGAAAAAACAATGTTTTTGAAAAAAATACTAATTATTTTAACACACCAACACCCTTTTTGCTCAAACTTGAAAACATGCTCTATTGAATTTCTTAATAAAACACGGTGGAACTCAAATGTGGGATTTTCAGCTTCTCTGTGGTGAGAATGCATTGCATGTGTTCATTTGCAGCATCTTTTTGGGGTTTTGAGTAAAAACACCTCTGGGGTTACCGGCCTGTTTAGGTGTAATACAGCTGCAGTCTGCGTTTTCCTGATGAATGAAATCTCCTCAATAATCTGTCCTTCCATTCTGTCTTGCATTTCCTGGTCAGATCCTTCTCAAAGGCAAGTTGGATTAAACAAGCTTTCCGGGTGTGTAACATGCTTCTTCTGTGCTCGCTGAACACATTTTTCAAAGTGGAAAAACTATTCTCACACAAGGCTGTAGAGGCTCCTAGGGTCAGTGCTGCCTTATATGCAGTGATGACACTAGGCATTGCTTCCAGGCTGCTGTGAAAATGATGAAGCACTGTTTTTATTGTCCATTTCCCTTCATTTGGCGGTGAAAAGGTTTCTGTGTGTTTTAGAATGCGTTGACAGGCAACCACAAACTCAGCTTCATTTACTGTGGTTCCTGTTAGAACAAGCCGAGGTTTAATTCTTTCAGGGTCCAGGAAGGAGGTACTTTTTGGATTAAGAGAAACCATACTTTCTATCAATTTGCTGTTTCGCTCTCCAAAACGGTGCACAATTTCACCTGCAACAGCATCAATGCAGCTGTAAAACAATCGCTGTTGTTCTTTGATCTGGTTTTCCTGTGGTCGTGCTCCTGATGTCTGCTCCAAAATGTAATCGTTTAGGTTTCCGTTGACACTGCACTTTCTCTTACTCTGATGGCTGGCTGTGTCATTGGCCTCCGTTCCACAACACTCCTTCCACAACTCCATGAAGACTTCCTCAGTGCGCAGGGCCAAAATGCACTCCCTGGCACTGTTCACAAGCTGGACAGCTGTTTGGAGATCCATTTCTTCTGACTGTAGCATCCTGTTGGGTGGCTCAAGAATGGCCAGAATCTTCTGCACAACAAGAGCATGGAAGCAGAAGCTTGGTTTGGACACAGCGCTGCGCAGCCCTGCTGCCTCCATCCTTGTGTCTGCTGGGAATGAAGGTGTGTTTTCAACATGATCCAGCACTTCAAGAATCTCCTGAAAAGATTTCAGAATGACTTCTACTGTAGCCAGGTGTCCTGCCCAGCGCTGTTCCAGTAAACGCTTCAGTGTGTTTCCCTTATATCTAGCTGCAACAGTGGGCTTTCTTGTGAACTTGTACAGGGCATTGCAGACACTGACTAGATCTTCTATAGCTCTCTCAGCAGACATGACAAGAACTATTACCAGGTGAAGCTGGTGATTAAAGCAGTGCACGTATGGGATTTCTCTGCCAAGTTCATCTTGCAGGAGAGCTTGAACCCCACCCAGTTTTCCTGACATCAGAGAGGCTCCATCATACACCTGGCTGATTATTTTGTCTGTTGTCAGGCCAGCTTTTCTTATTTCTGAGATCAGTGTCTGTGTGAGAGTTTTAGCATCACCTGCGTCTGATGTAGCAATAGTCAGCAGTCTCTCCTTTATAGCATACGTTTCATCAAGAAAGCGCAAGACAATAGAGATTTTCACATCCTGTTGGATCTCTGGTTCCATCCATTTTGACTGTGTGTTCCCTATTTCCTCAACAATATGCTCAGTCACCTGTCGACTCATTAGTTCTATAATTACATACTGAATCTCGTGGCTTGTGTATGTTGCATTCCTTGGGATGGCAGGAATTATTTTAGCCAAATGTGGGTATTTTTCCAGAGTAAACTCAAACAATGATAAGAATAAGCCACTACCAGTCTGTCCTGCTGAATCCCATGCATCAGTGTCTCCTCTGAAAGGCAGATGATTGATAGCAAGAAAAGTTACAATGTCAATGATTGAGCTTACATAATATCTGTTGTGGGCCAGTTGATCTTTGTGCACCAGGGTTGTGATTTCAGAATCAGTCTCAATGCACATTCTTTTCTCTCTCCAAAGTTGCTCACACAATATGTGGTCTTTTGATGATGCATGCTTGTTCAGTCCTTTATCTTTTTCTATTGCATGCTTCCAATCTTCCAATCATGCAAGCATGATTCTTTGAATGTTGAGTCGGATGATGAGGAATGAGAACTAAACTGTCTGCAGGGGAAACAGTATGCTGCATCTGTTTTCACTGAATACTCCAACCATGTTCTATTTTGGTACCATGATGAAGAAAAACTGCGTTTTTTTGCAGGTAAAAGTCGAACTGGATAATTTTCCAGGCACACCTGATTAGGCTTATCCACCCCCCGAGGTCATCTGAACAGCGATTTATGTTGGTGCTGCTGCCACTCGGTGGCGCAATTGCCTGCTGAGACTGTGCTGGAGGCACGGAGACAGAAGGAACAGAAGCACTTGTAGCTGCAACTTCTGGCTGCACTTGCCTTTTTGACGATGTGTCATCCCTGCTTGTGCTAGCATTGTTTTTCTGTTTGCTAAACCAAGCTCTGATATCATTTTAGCAAGCTACTGTACCAAAGCGTCTTCTTCTACTGCATCTAAAACTGTCGATTAGTAACCTAGAGCACCCTCTGTTGATCGTCTTGAGCCAATACATTTGCATGAGGTGTTGTAATCTGTCCCGGCCTTGCTGGCTGGATAAGAACGAATTGGTAGAGCAGGCGGCTGGCTGTTCCCATTTTCCAGTGGCAGCCGACGCGTGGACAGGGTTGAAATCAGTTCAAATATAACGTGTTGAGCCAGACCGCTGCAACCAGTAAGCATCATTTGGAATCATAGTACGTCCAAGGAAGATCCCGTCTTTCTTGCGTGTAACCAATATTGGCTATTTCATTTAGCGGCAATCCATCTTTCCATGCCAAGTGCAGACTGTTATCCTGCCATCACCACAGACAGAATGCTGTTTGGGGAGTTTTATAAAGAAAATGTGAACTTAGTGCTATAATAATCAGATGCGAGAAAGACGGGGCCTTCCTTGGACATAATACGATTCCAAATAACTTGACTGGGAGCCCTGGCCTTTCTGATCAGCTCATTCACCACGATTGGAGATCAGCGGGACATTACCTACATGCTAGCCCGAAGCTAACAAAGTTTTTTCAGACATTTTTACCAAGAAAAACGCGGTAATGCTAAAAACGCCCGGGAAAACTCTGTTAGCTTCGGTAGCTACATTGGTTTATATTTGTTCCATCCCACCCTCAGCTCTACCTCTTTTCCGATTTTTTGGATTGCCTAGACGTGACTCAGTCAAAATAATCAGTCATTAGAACCTCCCATTTTTGGCTTCAACTTGCCCCCCAGCGGAGCATAGAGCGGGCTATGTCCATATTTTTATGTCAATGGGCCATACTTAAAACTAACAGAGATCGGGAAGGAGGGCAAACCAGTAGTTACTAATTGTTAAGTGACTAGTTGTTACTCATGCATAAGTAAAAAAAAATTAGAACTCTTTCCAACTCTGCTCTCATGTGTCTGTTTAAATATGTTATTTGTTCAAAGGTTTTCCCACAGAGTTAACACACAAAGGGTTTCTGTCCTGTGTGGACTCTCATGTGAACATTTAATGTTGACTTACGCCTAAATCTTTGTTCACATAGCTCACAGGCAAAGGGTTTCTGTCCTGTGTGGACTCCTATGTGACTCTTTAATGTTGACTTACGACTAAATCTTTGTTCACAGAGCTCACATGCAAAGGGTTTATCTCCTGTGTGGATTCTCATGTGATTGTTTAAAGTTGACCTATTACTAAATCTTTGTTCACATAGCTCACATGCAAAGGGTTTCTGTCCTGTGTGGACTCTCATATGATTGTATAAAGCTGACCTATGACTAAATCTTTGTTCACAGAGCTCACATGCAAAGGGTTTCTGTCTTGTGTGAACTCTTATGTGACCGTTTAATGTTGACTTATTACTAAATCCTTTCCCACAGAACTCACACACAAAAGGTTTCTGTCCTGTGTGGACTCTCATGTGAGTGTGAAATGTTGACTTATTACTAAATCCTTTCTTACAGAACTCACACACAAAAGATTTCTGTCCTGTGTGGACTTCCATGTGAGTGTGTAATTTTGACTTATAACTAAATCCTTTCCCACACAACTCACACACAAAAGATGTCTTTCCTGAGTGCACTCTCATGTGAGTGTTTAATGTTGACTTATGACTAAATCTTTGTTCACATAGCTCACAAGCAAAGGGTTTCTGTCCTGTGTGGATTCTCATGTGATTGTTCAAATGTGCACTTTGATTAAACCTTTTTCCACAGAGCTCACACGCAAAAGGTTTCTGTCCTGTGTGGACTCTCATATGATTGTTTAAAATTGACCTAAGACTAAATCTTTGTTCACAGATCTCACACACAAAGGATTTTTGTCCTGTGTGGACTTTCATGTGTCTGTTTAATGTCGACTTATTACTAAATATTTTCCCACAGAGCTCACAGGCAAAAGGGCTCTGTCCTGTGTGAACTTTCTTGTGATTGTTTAAACTTTTATTATTAATAAATATTTTTCTACAAATGTCACAACTAAATGAGTTTGGTTCTTTCTGGACTTTCCTGCATGAGTCCACATGTTGCTTCACTCTTACATTTTTCTTATTAACCAAACAGCCTGAAGACCTTATTGCTGAATGACTCGTCGCTCTCACATGTCTCTGGAGAGTCCACATGTGGAGAAACTGTTTACCACACTCAGGGCAGCTAAAGGATTTTTTGACAGTATCAACATCTGACTCAGAAGACCCGCTCTTATTGTTGTCACCTCCAGTTTCAGGCCCAGTGTCTAATAACTCAACATTTAGATTCACATCATCTTCACTAACTTCAGTCTCTGAAGAATCAGATATCTGTTCATTAGGGTTCAGAACTGGGTTCCTGCTAGATTCTGCTTTTCTACCAGTTTCTGTTGTTGTCTGGTCAGCTGAGCTGCTGGTTGGAACATCTCTGTCTTCTATTTGCTGCTGATGAAGAAGCTGTGAGAACATAAGTTTGTCTTCATTGTCCTCACTTTTTATAGAAACTGGTGTGAATGGAAACCTGGCAGGATTAGTCTCCTCCTTCAAATGGAGCTGCTCTCCTTCCAGACTGGTCCAGAGTTTCTCTTGTTCCTCCTTTATGTGGAACTGTTCTGGGTCCCGCAGGTCCACACCAGCACTCTGATCTTCAGGAGATTCTTCTTTAACCATCTGGTGAACATCTTTGGAAAACAGAAACACATGATGTGAATTAATAACCACTGTAGGGCTGAACGATTTTAGGAAAATAAATCATGGACTCGATTTATAGACCAAATTGTATTCTAAACTGTTGACTCATCAAAGTAGCCACCTTTGGCAGATTTAACAGCTGAACACACTTGCGGCATTCTTTCTACAGTAGAAATCAAATATTCTTCAGAAAGTTCTTCCCATACAGTGGGGCAAAAAAGTATTTAGTCAGCCATCGATTGTGCAAGTCCTCACCAGTTTTAAAGCGTTTTGCCGGAGATTTCATCAAGAAATCCCATCCCTGTGGTGGCGCGATCTTCCTGCGTGCTTGTGTGTTTCTAGCGTGGTTCCACTTCATCTTTAATAGTGAACTTATAGTTCACGTGACTATAACTAGAATCGTGCAGTACGTGCACGAATCGTACAAGTGCAGTACGTGGCTAGAGGCGCGCAGGTTCACGCGCGCGAAATGAAAACGGCGGCTTCCTACAGGGCGCGGCCATGATGCAGGTGAAAGCCAGTGTGTAAATGGCAAACAAGGCTTGGGCGCCACCCGGGCGGTAAGCTGTCAAGTATTTACCGCCCGACGAGAAAATTTAGCGCCATTGGCGCTCGGGTGCTTTAAAGGTCCACCCCTGACTTTATTTAGATGTCTGACTTTCACACTCAGCAGTGTACAAAGTTAAGGTTGAACAATTTCAGCTTAATAAATTCTGTACGTCAACTGATGTTATTAAGGACATTTTAGCATAAATATAATGAGGAAAGTGTCTACATATTGGAGTCCTAGTGATGACACGTGCTGCAGCATTTTATAGAAACTGCAGTCTATGGAGGGACTTGTTGGGGAAACCAAAGAGTTGCAATAATTGATCCTGGATCTGACGAGGCTGTGGAGGAGGATGGCAGTAGTTTGAGTTGTCAATAGAAAATAAGACACAAATTCAGTTTTTATCTGCACAGTAAGACTGTGGAGGAGTCAGGGACGACACAAAGGTAGGTTTCATTCACATCTTTGCTCCACGTTGGCTGTTAAAACAGTTCGAAGAGACAATACATTTACATACAAACATTACCTCCTCACTTAAGGCAGCAAGCAGCAAGGTGTCACCAACATTCACATGAAAACTTTCAAAAGGCCTGGGTGTGAGTGTAAACTCTGTGTGGCGCCCTTTAAGACATTAAATGACCCCACCACCTGAGCACAACCAACCAGCATCTCCACCCATCATGGTGACATGGTGTTGTCACAGATCCGGTGTCCGAGAGAAAAACCCAACAAAAAAAATACTATAATACCAGCTTGGCCCATAAACCAAAATCAGGACATCCAGAAGTGTGAACAGCTCTCTCAACATGGGAACACGGCTTAGTGCAGCAGTCAGACACTCACTCACTCTCACACCAGTACCTGTATCCATGCTGTCCAGATCCAGATGGTGAAGTAAACACGATGAATCAGCCCCAGCTGATTGATGATCCTGAAGTGGAAGCAGGTTTTCTTTAGCTGTGTTTAGCTAACAGCTGCAATAGAAACAAAGCAGGCGAACTGAGTAAGACTGGAGTAGCACTACACTCAAAGGAAAACAGACTGGTTCAGGCGGTCAATACGGACGGTAGGTTCCGGTCAGAGAACCAGGGAAACTAGAATTATTCTCAGTGAGTTCATTAAAGTTGAACTTGAACAGCAGACTCATGTAACTGGAGCTAGATACATGTGTGTAGATGTGGTTTCTGGGAAGAAACAAAGAGACTGCCATGAGTTAAAATAATACAACTACATACATAACCGGAACACACTGCTAACTAAACATAAATATAAACCGATACTCATGGAACTGAAGGTATGTTAGTAGCTTAGCGCGTGTGTTCCGGTGTTGTGCCAAAAATCGACTGGCTGCCAAAAAATGAGTAGCCACCGCGGGATCGCGCACGGTTAGGGTACTGGTAATTGCATTTCTAGACTAAATTCCTCAGGATTTCGCCTTAAAACTCAGCATATCTAGCAATATGGACATTGAGAAAGCAGAGATAGCCTCTTCCGGTACTTAAACAGATGTTTATCGCGGATATTACTTTTTCCAGTTCGGAAGTTGTTTTAAGTGTTGCTATTTGTCTTAAACGTTCACAATGAGGATATATATTAATCCTTTTTGCAATATTTGCGATTGAATGATGGTTTGTGGTAAGAACTGGCTTTCTTTATGTTACAGCCTTGATACTAAAAAATAAATAATGTTAAATGGCACCCTTGAATATGCAACCAGACTGTCACGAGTGTGGACTGCATACAAGTTTGCTTTAATATCTGAGGATTTCTACAGTAAATCTGTCTGAAATGTGGCACACAGGTACAGTAGGTGTCCCAGAGTAGGGATGTGGTGAAAGTTGTACATCAGCTATGAAGGATGATTTTTTTATGAATTTTTGAATATGCAACCAGACTGTCACGAGTGTGGACTGAATACAAGTTTGCTTTAATATCTGAGGATTTCTACAGTAAATCTGTCTGAAATGTGGCACACAGGTACAGTAGGTGTCCCAGAGTAGGGATGTGGTGAAAGTTGTACATCAGCTATGAAGGATGATTTTTTTTATGAATTTTTGAATATTTAACCAGACTGTCACGAGTGTGGACTGAATACAAGTTTGCTTTAATATCTGAGGATTTCTACAGTAAATCTGTCTGAAATGTGGCACACAGGTACAGTAGGTGTCCCAGAGTAGGGATGTGGTGAAAGTTGTACATCAGCTATGAAGGATGATTTTTTTTATGAATTTTTGAATATGCAACCAGACTGTCACGAGTGTGGACTGAATACAAGTTTGCTTTAATATCTGAGGATTTCTACAGTAAATCTGTCTGAAATGTGGCACACAGGTACAGTAGGTGTCCCAGAGTAGGGATGTGGTGAAAGTTGTACATCAGCTATGAAGGATGATTTTTTTATGAATTTTTGAATATGCAACCAGACTGTCACGGGTTGGGCAGTTCCCTTGCAAAATGTGCTACCGTAAAGACCGTTGTAAACGCGCAATGAAATTTTCGCGGCGGATAAAATGCGGCTGGCTTGACCGCGGCTCACAAATGACGGCTCACTTGACCGCGGTCGCGGTGGCTACTCATTTTTTGGCAGCCAGACGATTTTTGGCACAACAACTGTGCTCATAGGGCTAGCTTTAGCATTAGCAGCTAACAGCAATCATTAAACACTATCAAAACGCGCTAAAGAATAACAAATGCGGCTGACGGACTACCAAACATGTAAACATACTAATGAGCACGAATATAACCTAAATATTCGTCTTTTATTACTTAATTTTACACCCGTCACACCCAACACTTAAACCCGATGGTTAAACCGGAAATATGTCCTTTACAAAACTATTCACGGCTTGAAACACGGAACCAAAACATTTATTCCGTCCGGCGATCTTTTTATTCTGCAGTAGAAACAAAGCAGGAGAGCTGATTAAGATGCTGCTTCAGAACAACTCATGAGATTAAAGATCCAAAGCTTTGGTTCTGATCAGCTGAGGACAGATCCAGTCTGGAAAAGAGGACCTTTGGTCACCAGAGTGCACGGAGTAGAGCTAACCGCTTTTTCCTCCAGAGTCACATTCAGATTCGGGGCTTCTCTCGGAGAGTGTGTGAGCAGGATGGATCAGAGAGCGAGCAGCGGTCCTGCATCATGACCAACTCAGATGACCGAATCAGATAGAGGGAACCTCTCCAGTCTGATGAAAGCAGCAAAACGAGCGCGTTTCTCAGAGGCCAAAGGAACAGCAGCAGATCCAGAGGGCAGGAAGTCTAGAGAAAATCTTTTCTGACCCATCACCTGCTTTTGGAGCTCCGATTGTCATGAAGACCGCAGAATATCTTCTCTGGTTCTGGATAGAACTCCACCAAATTGTTGAGCAGGAGAAGAAAGTTTCCACAGCCTGGTGAGAAGATTTCTGCAGCAGTAGCAAGCCCGCACAATGCGGGTCAAAAGGCAAACGCGGAAGTGAAATAAATTGCAGTTCCACCCTCATCCGCTGGGGGCTGGTGTCAGAAGCGAGCAAATCCTCATTGACTCCCATGTTAAAAATACCAATTTCACAGCAGAAATAAACCTGTTTACAGCCTGGTACCAAAACATGTTTATGGTTTAAATGATTTAGTTTATACTCATGACAACTCTGAGGGGGGTGATTTTTCCCCACTCTTCTGTTTAAGTGTATTAAAAGCCTAAAATTCTGTATAATTAATGAGCATCAGACCCACGTGACCGCAGAGCTAGCTCCGTGGAAAGGCCTGAACCTCGGCCTTGCCTAAAAACTGTTCCAACATTTTCAGTCTCTCAACTTAGACCATTAGTTGTGCCGTTTGTGCGTTCTTTTTTGGATATTATTTGTGCAATTGTTGGACAAAATGACTTGCTGTGGCATTAATTGCACTAATAGAGTGTCCAAGGAGTCTCCACTTAATTTTTTTCGGTAAGTAAAATTATATTTATGTATTTTAGGTCACTGCCGAGCTGAGCTTAGATTTTAACATGTATTGTTTAACCATGAAATTTAAATGTAATAGGGTAAAACCCAGTGCATTTAACATAATGCTGCATTTTAGAAAATGGGTTGAAATATAATATGTTGGTGGAGCTGGGTTCCGACTATCGGCTTGTGGAGCTCTCGGGAGACCAATGTTTTCCACCCGTTTCTCCCCTCCCCGCAGCTCGGCGCATCTGTCTGATCGTGGCTTCTGTCTGCTGCGCGGGCTGCCGGCTTGTGGAGCTCTAGGATGGAAACCTTTCCACCCGGTTCTCCCCAGCGGCAGCTCTGCGCATCTCACATCGCAGCGACGCTTGTCTGCTGTGCGGCTGCCGGCTTGTGGAGCTCTCGGGAGACCTCTGTGTTCCACCCGGTTTTACCCAGCGGTCAGCCCGGTGTATCTCTGACTCAGAAGCTCTGGTGTTGTGCACAGTTAACTCCGGTTGTAGCTAGGTTGCTACCTCCATTAGCTTAGCTCCCACCTCCGCGTTAGCTTCGGGTTAGCTTCAGGTTAGCTTGTAGCTAGTTCGACCGGGTGTCGTCAGTTGATCCCAGCCTTACAGCCCCACCCTCAGCTCCACCTCTCTTCCCTTTTGTGGAATTGTCTGGGCTTGACGGAACCTGTGACACGGTCAAAATGGCGGTGGTGTCCACCTCCCATTTCTCTTCAAAAACGTGTTATTGGAGCCTATGGAAACCCATTGTCCATATATGTATGTCGATGTATATACCCCAATGTCAAGAAAGGGGGCAGCCGTCTGAGGTAAGATGGCCGCCACGTTCCTACGTCGCATCCCATTGGCGAACAGCAGGGTCGAGTTATCTAGTGTTTATATACATATCTATGTTCGAGGCAGCAAGAAGGCGTGTCCATGAAGCCCCGCTTCGCCGAAAACCACGTGACTGATCACAAACGAAGCTGTTTGCCTGAGTCACGTGACTGGTTCTTTTTCTGTGTCACTTTCAAAATAAAAGCTGCCGAACCTCACGGTGATTTGTGGGTTGTTTTAGTTTGGTCCATGTGTCTGTGTGGAGTTTTGATGTGAAAATATCTTGTTGACAGAGTTGATCCACAATTTCAGGATCACACCCCTTAGCGCTTCTCCATAGGAACATCAACACATCACTCTCCCCCCCGCTGATCAGTCACGTAGGAGGCTGATGTAATGAGACATGACCGTTTAGACTGCAATCACTTTCAAAAATGGATTACGTATCATAAATGAAAGTGACCTGGGTCGGCTTTGGGGAAAAAATCTGATCTGTGCTCTTCAGGAAAAATCAGATTTGATGCACTTTTGCCTGCAGTGACATCATCCACAGACAACGTGTGAAGCATTTTAATGCATTGTAATATTACCAAGTACCACTAGACCTGATTGGCCTCCAAATCCAAAGAACTCTGCCCCAGTCCTTGTTACCGTACAAGAAGACAACATTCTCAGCCAAGGCCTCATGCAGAGGCCAGACTCCTGCACCATCTCACTCTGAATAAAGTTCAATCTTCCTTGAAGTTCATAAGTGACTTTACAACTTATAGGTTGAAATAATCAAATGTGTTGAACAAGAAGTTTAAATCAAATGTTTGACTAATCTGTGCTTTAATCAATGATGGCGTTAAAATGAATATTGTTCCTGCAATGATTCATTTCAGATCTTATCTTCACCAGATCAGTATGTGCTGATTTAACAAGTTAATCTATCAGTACTCATACACATTATAATAAGATAATTATTAACATCCATTTCACATAAATGTTTAAATCATTCTCATTCACACTAAGAGTTAACCATCTTTGTATCTGAAGGAAGGAGTGACTTCTAAGGTATTTGGTAAAGCCCTCAAACGTGTCAAATCCTGATTTGCCAAATTTGTAAACAACTGGTTTTAATAAAAGAGTAATTCAGTTTCCAGCTGACTTCTGATTTGGCCAAATCGGTGAAAAAATCAGAATCAGAAAAGGTTTATTGCCATTGTCAGTGAACAAACAATTCACAAACTAGGAACTTGCTTTGGTGCTAATGTGCTATATATAACATGAATAATAAGATTAAAACTAGAATAAAACTTTCAGCAATAAAAAATGGCAGGTAATGGTAACATGGCCGATAACGTGACGCTGTGTCGAGTACAGAAGACCAGCATGGTTGTGTGTTTATAATCTATTCACAAGTCTAACGGCAGATGGAAAGAAGCTGTTCTTATGGCGGGAGGTTCTGGTCCGGATGGACCGTAACCTCCTGCCTGAGGGAAGCGGCTCAAAAAGTCTGTGACCCGGGTGCGAAGGGTCAGCTGCTATCCGACCTGCACGCCCCCGAGTTCTGGAGACGTACAGGTCCTGGAGAGATGGAAGGCTGCAGCCAATCACCTTCTCAGCAGAGCGCACAATGCGCTGCAGTCTATGTTTGTCCCTCACTGTGGCTCCAGCATACCACACAGCGATGGAGGAGGTGAGGATGGACTCAATGATGGCCGTGTAAAACTGCACCATCATCTGGGCCGGCAGCTTGGCCTTTTTCAACTGCCGCAGAAAGTACATCCTCTGCTGGGCCTTTTTGAGCAGGGAGCTGATGGATGGCTCCCACCTAAGATTTGGCTCCCACAAAAGCATTTTTGAAACCATCTTTTCTTTTGACATCAAGTCAAAGCCTCTCTGCAACTCTGCGAGTGATTACAGACACAACAACTCTTCTAAGAGCCACTCCACACCTCAGACAGACATCTAACCTGCAGGGCCCTGGTTGCATCTCATGGCCGGTGAAAGCTGAAATCAAGGGGGCTACGACTCTTTGGGTTCTTGGTGGTCTTGAAGTCCAGTGACCCACCACTTGAGCTGCCTTTCCTCCGGACCGCCGGGAGCAACACATACAAAGGGTATTGTCAGCTGCACACTGGTGTCGGATGGTTTTATAAACCAATCTCTAGTGTACCAAACAGACAGCCAAATTCTTTTACAACCCAGACTTCACAAGCTCTCTCTGATCCTTAAGAAAGGTTGTGCTAAAACATCTAGCTTCCATTCCAGAATTCCACAGTTCACATTAAATCACTTCGTATCCATTACATTACATCCTCATTCATACCTTGTCTTGTATAATCATTAGTTCAGGGAAATAGAAATAAATTTTTATGAACTAAATACATGACTTTGTCTGAATTAATATGAGGTGTGTTTATGGTCCCTGAATAAGTAAAAGTAACTAATTTTCTGATTAAACCATGAAAGGTCAGTCAGATTGATATTTCATGTTTATATGGAATTATCACATCTTATCGATCATTTGTTACATATGTAGTCACTCCTTAACGCTACAAATGTGTCTGATTAGCTGCAGCATCATGATCCAGTCAGAGTGCCGAGGTCAACATCTCAGCTGTTCTGGATGTCCCCACCACCAAATGAAACAGCCGATTGAGCCTTTTCAGCCATTGCCTCTAAATTATGGGATGTTCTTCCTTTCCAGACCAGAGCAGAACCACTTCATGAAACAAGCTGAGCCTCAGCAGGCAGTGAAGAAACTAAAGCAGGTAAACATCTCAGCAGCTCTGCAGTCACAACTTTGACTTTGATAAACTGTCCCTGTTTCCTAACAGCTGTTCACACAACACCTCCAAGCTGCTCCTGAATGATGAGCTTTTGTTGGGTGTTCTGTGTGAAAGTCCAGAGGTGAAATGGGCTCTCCGAGCTGATCATCTATGGAACTAGGATCGGGACAATATTACATGTAACTTGTACCAAGCTTTGTAACCCGTAACATGTTTTGTAACAGTAAGTCTCGTTTTGTAGCATGTAACATTTGGTACGCAACATGAAACTTTCATTTTGTTACTTGCAGAAAACAATCAATGCACAAGTCTCAAAACACACATCTTAAGTCTACAATTACAAAACTTAAGTCTACAAGTACAAAACATTATGTCTCAATTCTAGCTTCCTTCCCAAAGAACCAATGACAGGCTAAGTCTGACCAGCCAATTATGAGTCTTGGATTCCTGTCCAAGACAATTCCTGTTGGAAGCAAGCTAGAATTTTGACTAAATGTTTTGTACTTGTAGACTTGAATTTTTAAACTGTAGACTATGATTTGTGTTTTGAAAGTTGAGATTTGAAACTTGTACATTGATTTTTTTCTGCAAGTTACAAAATAATTGTTTCATGTTACGTACTGAAGTTACATGTTACAAAATGAGAAATACATTCTACAAAACTAAGTTACCTGTTACAAAATGAAAGTTACGTGTTACAAAACGTGAATTACATGCTACAAAAGAAATGTCAGTTACAAAGCATGTTACAAAACTTGGTACAAGTTAAATGCCATATTGTCCCAATCCTAGTTCCATAATCCTCCACTAATCCACCTGAGAGCCAACAGAGGTAGTCACAGAGCTGAGTAGGTGAGTGTGCAGTGGGAGACAGCAGGTGTAGTGTTGTGGGATTTTATTAGAGACTTATCACACAATGAGAAAACAGTCCTGGATTCAAGCTTTTAATTCTGATGACAATAAGAAGAAACAAAGCAGGAAGCATAAAGATCGTTGCTAAGATCTAGAACCAACACTTAGTAGCAAAGTCAACGGTAATCTAAGTGAAACGTCTCATGAAACTAAAGAATAATCAAAGTCAAATTTAAAAAAGTCAAATAAACACTGTAAGATATCTCCCAACAAGCTGTAACAGCTGTTTTACCTAAAAGGGCAATAGAGCTCACTCAGAACACCTGAATGATGATTAAACTCCAAAAGTTCAATCCAATACAAGTTTATTGATATAGCTCCACATCCCATCTCAGGGCTCTTCACAAATTTTGATTAGAAAGCCACTCCATATTGCTGCACTTTTCAGCAGGCCAACATTTCTAAATATCCTTATTTTGCATTGGTCTTTATTGATATTTAAATTTTCTGAGATACTGAATTTGGGACTTTTCATTAGTTTTAACCGTAGTCAGCGCTTGCACTTTAAATACATTCATTGTGTCCTGTGTGGACTCTCATGTGACTGTTTAAAGTTGTCCTTCGATTAAAGCTTTTTCCACAGAGTTCACAGGCAAAAGGTTTATGTCCTGTGTGGACTCTCATGTGTCTGTTTAATGTTGACATATCACTAAATCTTTTTTCACAAAGCTGACACTCAAAGGGTTTCTCTCCTGTGTGGACTCTCATGTGATTATTTAAAGACGCCTTTTGATTAAAGCTTTTGCCACAGAGCTCACAGGCAAAAGGTTTCTGTCCTGTGTGGACTCTCATGTGATTATTTAAAGACGCCCTTTGATTAAAGCTTTTGCCACAGAGTCCACACGCTAAAGGTTTCTGTCCTGTGTGGACTCTCATGTGAGTGTTTAAATTTGTCCTTTGATTAAAGCTTTTCCCACAGAGCTCACAGGAAAAAGGTTTCTGTCCTGTATGGACTCTTGTGTGTCTGTTTAAATGTGTTTTTTGATTAAAGCTTTTCCCACAGAACTCACAGACAAAAGGTTTCTGTCCTGTGTGGGCTTTCATGTGACTGTTAAAACTTTTATTGTGACTTAAATGTTTCCCACAAATGTCACAAATAAATAATTTTGTTTTTTTCTGGACTTTCCTGTATGAGTCCACATTTTGCTTTAATCTAACGGTTTTCTTATTATCCAAACATCCTGAAGACCTTATTGCTGAATGACTCGGGCAGCTAAAGGATTTGTTGACGGTCTTAACATCTGACTCAGAAGACCTCCTTTCATTGCTGTCATTGTCTCCATCTCCAGTTTCAGGCCCAGAGTTTAAAAACTCAACGTTTAGATTCACATCATCTTCACTAACTTCAGTCTCTGAAGAATCAGATATCTGTTCATTAGGGTTCAGAACTGGGTTCCTGCTAGATTCTGCTCCTCTACCAGTTTCTGCTGTTGTCTGCTCAGCTGAGCTGCTGGTTGGAACATCTCTGTCTTCTATTTGCTGCTGATGAAGAAGCTGTGAGAACAGAAGTTTGTCTTCATTGTCCTCACTTTTTATAGAAACTGGTGTGAATGGAAACCTGGCAGGATTAGTCTCCTCCTTCAAATGGAGCTGCTCTCCTTCCAGAGTGGTCCAGAGTTCCTCCTCTTCCTCATTTATGTGGAACTGTTCTGGGTCCTGCTGGTCCACACCAGCACTCCGATCTTCAGGAGCTTCTTCTTTAACCACCTGGTGAACATCTGTGGGAACCAGAAACACATGATGTGAATTAATAACCTCTGTAACTTTATTTTTACACATATATTAATAAACAGTTGAATTATTGGTTTAAGTAGGTGAGATCAGAACTAACTCAGAGAACATGAAATAACTTTTGAATTGAGTGACTTTTTTATCTGAAGTGAAATTTAGGATTAATAGAATTAATCAGATTTTTTAACACCTCGACTATTTCAAACTTTGGTAAAAAGCCTGCATTTATATATATAATACCTTCTAGTTTCTACAACTCCCCTTCACAGATTGATTTTAAATAGTTATTTCAAACAAAATGCTATTGATTAAACTCCTGATTTGCGATGTTCTGCACTCAAAGTATATTTGCAGGCCAATAGAATGCCATTTTCCTCTGATGTAAGGTCATGCTGTTGACAAAGATAACTGTTTATCAGAAGGTAGACCTAAACTTACAAATACATGTGTATGGAACTAGGATTGGGACAATATTACATTCAACTTGTAACTTATTTTGTAACTGACTTTTGTTTTGTAGCATGTACTTCATGTTTTGTTACACATAACTTTTGTTTTGTAACATATAACTTTATTTAGCATGTAATTCTCATTTTGTAACATGTAACTTCCATACATAACATGAAACTTTTATTTTGTAACTTGCAGAATAAATCAATGTCCAATTTTAAAATTGCAACTTTCAAAACACAAATCTCAGTCTACAGTTACAAAACTCAAGTCTACAAGTACAAAACATTTGTCCCA